>NW_018397258.1:5107351-5109890 GCF_002168275.2 Theobroma umbraticum | reverse complement strand
ACAAAAAAAAAAAAAGCCAGGGAACACATTAGCCTCTTCGAAGAGAATTTGTTTTTAAAGTCTTTCCCAAAGGTGACATGCCTAATCACTAAATTAATGAAAATTATATCTCTCGAGAAAGAAACTATTTTCCCTCCAACCAAACACAGCTTAAGCAAGAAAAACCTCTCAAACCACGCAGACAATAAAAGAAAGAGAATACCCGTCTTGAAGCAATCTAGCCTGAAACTGATTAACCAGAATTTATTACATAATCAAAATATAATCTTTCTTACATAAAAAAACGTTTAAATCTTTAAAAGCTAATCTACAGAGAAATAGGTTGTAAGCAGAAAAATAATGGACACATAAATGGATTACCAAGCTAGAGAAGATGAAGTTGGAAGCTATAGATTAGCTGCAGCGGTCAGGCGTGTGATCGAAGCTGTCCATTTTACGAGAGACAGAGCTCTCCCTTTTGAGCTTTTTCCTTTGATGCTGTTAAAGTTGCAACTGGGAGAGAAGCAACTGTAAAAAAATAATAATAGATTAAAAAAACAAAGGAGGGAGGTGGAAAGTGGAGGAAGGCAAAAGCGAAAAGGCTTCACGGAAAAGAGTAGGCGACACACGAATTCGAAGGAAAGGCTTACACGTGCGGAACCCGACTTGGATTTTTCTTTTTAGTGTCGTAGGAGTACATTTATATTTTGAAGACCTTCATCGCACGTGTGAATTAATTTTGGTGATGAAGCGTCCAGATTGGGTTGGATTTTGGAGCATCTCCATTTATGACTAGTGAGGATTACATCACGTTGTCAGCTAATTGGGTCGAAAGATGGCTCGGACCTAAAATTTCGAAAAAGTGTAAATACGTACAATAATAAAATAAAGTTATAGGATGCTATTTATGCTTTAGTACTCCTATGCAATTTTCATAATTAAATATATAATATTATATTTCATGTGTTGAAGTGAGTATATGTATAACTTATGTAATGCTGATTGTGAGTAGATGCATATATAAAAGAAGGAAAGTATGAAAGAATCGTAGAAAATTGACATGGAAATTACTGTTTTGGTAATTGAGGAAAAAATGATGATAGTTTTTGACTAGGTGGAGCCCATATTAATTCATGAACCACGAGGTATACGATTTAATTACAGGATCATTCCACGTCAAATTTGTAATTGAGATGGTTTTGCCGGGGCGGAGTCTAGCCTCTCGCCCACAGAAATTTTAGTCAAATTTCTAAAGCAGGTGTGCAAACGATGCGACACATTTTGGACTTTCGAAGCCAACGAGCAACGATAAAACGATACTTTGTCCGAAAATGGGTTAGGACTCAGGATAAATACTAAGAGGTAAACCATCAAGATCAACCTGTCTTCTTGCTTCCCAAGTGCTGTGTGACCATCATTTCTAGCACTCATCTAAAGTTTAAATCAATCGTGAATTTAAATAAATATTTGGAGAATGCCCCATCTTTGGGCAAAGTTTCAGATTTATCTTTGGTCCCATAATGGACCTACCTCTTATGAAATAAAATTCTTTTTTGCCTTGACAAAAAAAGAATATTTATCCGCAATTATGAGCTAATCAACACTTAAACAAAATGTTTTTCAATTAATTATCATAAAGAATTTACCTATTTTCAGAAACCCGAAGAACAAGAAGAAACTTTATTTTCAGATCCCTGGTCCAAAGCCATACAGCCAAAATGGAAAACCGCAAGATAGGGTGCATACGTAGTAATACGATACCCATGGCCTTTTGCTGGGTTGGGTCCACTACAGATGGTGGTGAAAGGGTTGGATTGAAAGCAACTTATTCCGGTCACATGAAATGAACATAAACTGATTGATGTGCACCACACCAACCCACATGCCTTGAATCCTGAAGCCCAATGGGAAGTTTTATTATTGTTACCATGAAAGTACTCCAACATCCATTTAGAAAAGATATACATGGAGCCGCAATCTCCATACAAACCTGGGCACATTCAATGCATTTGGAGCTGCCATCATATAAAATGACGATTATAACATTATCACTGCTGAACAACTTCAATTTTCACAGGACAAAAAGTTGATGCAGATCAAGTAGACTAGTCCCTTAAAACCTAAAACTTTAGCGAACCTTATCAGAAGGCCCATTTACAGATCAATGATTATGCCCATTACCAAAATGGACAATACTAACTACAACCGGACCAAGTGATAAAATATTCGACTCTGTAAAGCCAGAGTTATACATGCTGCATCTCCTAGAGGGGTAATAATGAAACGCTAAAAATGAACATTAGCCTCGTACAGAATTCAGATAATTAATAGAATTAATGATGATCCATATCATAAATATGCATCAGCAGGAGCTTATGAAAAAAAAATGTTACAAAACAAACATGTGTGTGTCATACAATCCACAAAAATTAACTCAACAAAAATTAGCTGACATAGCTGCCATATAGACCCCAATATGAAACTTTATAAAGAGAAAAAGACAAACAACAAAATACATGCAAAGCTCACCTTATCAATGCCCATGGATTTCATAAGAAGA
>NW_018397258.1:5003650-5107251 GCF_002168275.2 Theobroma umbraticum | reverse complement strand
AGTCGAATTACACGAGAAAGCATTCCAATAAGTATGTCTGTGTTCAAGCTCCTCGCATGAGCCTGATCCAGAATTATGACGGAGTAGCACTTTAGTAGAAAATCATTCTGCACCCCAAAATATGCAGATATAAGAAGAATATAAAGGTTAAGTTGTTAAAGAAAGAACGGAAGTTATTTTATTTTTCATGCATAGTCATCGGCATTATCACAGATAAGATATATATATCAACAGTAAGTGGAAGTAAAACATGAACTTCTCAAAGTAAAATTTCATCAGTCTCATCAAACTTGATAGAGCACCTGCTCCCCAATCTTCTTGTCATGCCTAACTTGAAACCCAACTTCTTTACCTAGATGAAGACCAAGTTCAAAAGTAACTCGCATAGCAGTAGCAAGGACAGCAACATGATGAGGTTGAGTAACACCAATGATACCGCTTCGAAAAGTAGACTGGCTTGAACCAAAGCCAGATTCATAAAGAAACTAAAATATTGGATCAAAAATTGCAAAAGAAAAGAATTATTGAACAGAAAAATTAGTTTTTAATCCCAGTAGACACAATCATGCATCAAACAGCCACACCTGAGGAACTTGTGTGGTTTTACCACATCCAGTCTCTCCACAAATAATAAAATTTTCATTTATAGCTTCCATTATTTCCTGTTCCATCATGACTATCGGAAGATCCTTCCTTTTGTTTTCAACCTCATCTGGCCTTAACACATGCACTACGGTTGAGGCAGAAAGAGGCCCCTGCAAAGAACAAAGCCAAACATGACAAGTCCCGTTGAAATAAATGTTTGGGCTGTTATCTGATCAACTTACCTCATGTCAAACCACCTTCTCAAATAAGAAAATAACATAACATAGCCGATAAACATCAAAGAAAATATAATGAAATTAAGCATGAAATTTTAATTGAAATTAAACTTGAGATTTCTATTTCATTGTTTCTTTTACAGTTCTATTCAGCTTATGTACAACAAATTAACTTTTGCAAGTTAAGATACATTTTGCATATCCTTTCAATTTTTTCATCACATCTAAAAAAAAGTGCTTCTAACTTATGACTTATATAGCAATTAACAACACAAGGCACAAAGCTTTATAAACATTAAATTTTAAGAGTATAATACCTAACCAAAGTATTATGTATAGCAATTCCTTCAAATGATAGATTAAACTTTCATAACTCCAACTTACCTTTGACATATTGCTTTCTCTCCTATCATCAGCGGACAACTTAGGGATGCAATTTTTAATATCTTCTTCTGAAGGTGTGCTGTTGTCCTTGAGGGGAACCTCCTTAATTGGTACTGTATCAACAGAACTGCAGCTTGGGCCTAGGTCCTTGCCAAAAACCGGCTCTTGAGAAGATGCCAAAGGACCAAGTGCATTTCTTGCAACTTCTATTTCTATTATCAATGGCTGCCCAATGTGATATTTGCTAATATCCTTCCTTGAGTCAATTTCCTCCAACTCAGGTTCAGGTTCAGAAGAAGAAGACAAATTATTGCTGTCTCTCCCCTTAGAAGATTTGTCAACATATGGAAGCTCTAAACCTGCTTTCGAAAACTGAACAGCTCACCTACGTTTTTCCCGCATTGTTTCAGCATATGTAAAGCAAATTAACATTAGGCATACTAACCATGTTTTGATTTAAAGTTGGTAAAGACTCGATGATACAAACCAGACCAATAGTTTTTGAAGACCACAGTAAAGAATATGCATCTTCCAGAATCTTGTATTTCCTGAAAATGCAAATGTTATAGTATCTGCCAAACATTCAATAAATTTCCTCAATGAAAGACAAATAAAGTAGGATACATTATTTAGAAAAAGAAAGGAAACTACTCCAAGGCCTCAATGCTCTTTGATAGCCAAAAAGCTTTCTCTTTCTCCTCCTGCACCAACAAAACAGAAGTCATCTCTAACACACACAAACACACACACACACACACAGCAAACCAAGTAGGGTATCAATTATCAAGAAAGAGCAAGAACCTCCAACATCTTCAACTTTCTTATCTGAGATTTACTCAATTTGGGGTTTTGTTTCTCTTTGGCCTTTTCAAGCTCCTGTAGGCATAAGTAGTTGACAACAAGCTTTTATTTGATATGATCAAAACAAGAATCAAAGGTTAATCTAATCATTGTTCATACCAGATTATTCTCTTTCCTTTTCTTGCTTCTTTTTGTAGGCAATATTAAAGCATTACTATCACTGCCTTCCAAACTACAAAAGTAGGCAAATAGGATTCTGTTAATGTCTATCAGATATGAAGAAATTGAAAGCAGTGAACAAATAAATTTGAACTATCCACATCAAATATTTTAACATGAACCTAAACAAAACTTTACCCTAATACACATATTTAAACATAAAAACTCCTTTCTAAAGAAAAAAACTTGTTTCCTATAATTTTGCATCAAACAGATAAGAGTAAACTTGAACTGTTCATATACCTCCATGAATCTTGTCCTGTCATCAACTCTACGGGCAGGCCAGAACTTTCCATTTTTCCTCCTCAATATAGCTCAGATAAGCCTGAAAAAGAAAAAGGTGAGATTCTGTTCAGTTTTGGAAATTATATCGAATTCCTCCCATTCAATTTTCAATCTCCATTTTATAATGTTGATAAATTTAATTATTTTTCCAAACCAATAAACAATCAAAAAAATTTTCTAGAAACGGAGAAGATGGAAAGATAGTTAGCAAAGTATTTCTGATCATTTGCTTCAACAAAAAAAAAAATAGTTTCTCATTTAATCAAACTAGTCAATGAAATGTAGTGCTCAGGCTCAACATTAGAAATATAAAATTAAAATAATAAATTCAAAAATGGATTGAAATAGCTATAATTGGATTGCGCTAATGAAGTCTCTTAAAATCAAAACAAAATCGCAGCGTTCCGTACCTTAAAAGAGCGTAAACAACAGCACGAAGCCAGTATGAGCCGATGGCCTGAGATGACGGCGGAAGTTCACCAAGGCGGCGATAACGAGTAATTAACAAAAGAAATCAAAGGATCTTAATATAGCAAAGAAAATCAATTAAACAGTCTTTTAATTTCGAAAAATTAGAGAGGGGCACCGCGGAGCAGAAGTAAATAGGCGGGGATTGAAGCCGTTGTGTATAAAACCTTCTGCAACTCAACTTTGGGCTTTCTTGGGACTTGGAATTTGTCTAATCAAGTAGAAATTCCATTAACTTGAATTGGGCTATAGCAGAACCCAAATTATTGGGCCTATGAATTTGTTGAATCCCTAAACTCCTGAAAGAGAGGTCCTGGAGAGTGAATAAGAAACGATAGAGCCCGGAAAAAGTAGAGTAGGCTCCTGTTTAGCTTTTGGATCTTAACTAAAGGACCAAATTCTAAATTATTAAAAAAAAACAAAACAAAAGAAAGAGGGAATATTATTAAATTAAAATTATGGCACACAAAATGTAAAAAATACAACTCCCAATTTCCTCAGGATGAATCTCAATTTTTCGTTTCTTTTTCTTTCACAATTAAGTTTGAGGATTAACCAACATCTCAAAAACTGTTATAATAAAATTAAACGAATTGAATTCCCTTCAATTCAATTAGTCTTTTAAATCGAAATGATTTTATTTACCTTTATTTATCGATGATTCAATGCTATGTATTTCTGAATTTTTGAAGTTATTGATTTCCAACTTATTTATATTTTTCTAGTTACTATATTTGAAAAAAGTAACATATGATCTCCTAAATTTCTACTTGAACCTAAGCCGGCTTTTTCTAAGGTCGAGGATCTAGCCGTTTGCATATATTGTTAAGAAGCAATCAGAGTTAGAGCATCAAAATAAATGTTGCCAATCACTTCATCATCATCATTATTATTATTATTATTTGATTTGCAGTGCATTATTTTGAGATAGAGAAATATGAAGAATAATCTTTCAGATTATGAAAGTAAATTCTCATGTCGGCCAATCAAAATCAACTGAAAAAGGGTTACAGGCTTTGCCGCAGAGTTGGTAGGGTGTCAACAAAGCTTGACTCTTACAAGCAAACGTACTCGTGTGGTGGTGCTGCCAAAGTCTTTCTTCCCCTAAATCCAAACAAGAAAAATGAGGGAAAATGAATGGGTCACAGAGTTCTATATATCTCCTTGCTTTTCCCTTGGGACAGTAACAGGATTCATGAATCCATCTTAGATGTTGATCTTGGCTTTACCAAATAATCATGGGGCAGCTAACCGTGCTTATCTTTAACATTAATCATATGGAGCCCATTGCAAACTCGACGTCTTTATTTTTTCTATTGCATGGTGGCATCGACATGATTTAACAGTTTGTATCCAATCATTTTTACAACTAAATGCAGGTTGGAATGTTTAATAAATTTGTATCCAATCAACAGTTAAAACCCATGTCGACCACAGGACCTGGTGGAAGAAACATCTCTCTCTAACTTCCACTGCTTCGAGCTCAACCAGAGTGCCAACTCTCTGATCTGTTTCATAGCATGTTCCAAGGGGATAAAAGATTTTTTCTCTTTTATTTTCCCTTTCCTCCTTTCTTCTATCGGTGAAGGATCTTTAAGCAACTTCGAAGCCCTGGTAAAATTGTTTAGGTGTGTGAGATAGAAGTTTGTATATAGTTCAAGAATATTAGAACCCAAAGAGAAAAGAAATACTGATTTGCAAGAAAATTTAATGATTGAATTATTTTGTTGTATGTTATCTGCTATGTACCTCCAAATGCTTGTCATAATCAATTATGACAATGAATTTTATCAAAAATGAAAAGGCCTATTATTATTGATCATAATTCATTAATTATTTGTACTAATTAACCACAATCGAAATAGGTGTAAATCCCTTCTAGGGTCAGATTCATTTTGAGTGCTCTATGTGGAGCCAAACCGTCCCATCTACGAAAGTATTGAATTAAAGAAAATAAAAAGTTTTAAATGATCAAAAGGTTGAATACTTTTTTAACGTCAGAAGTAGTACTACTTGAGCATTAGTGGGATCTTCTTAGCCCATTTGATTGATTAGCACGATCGGATCATCAAAGATCTGACACATCAACTTAACCATACATGCAATGTTACTTGAAATTTATGTCCTTATCATCCACCTTGCGTACAATTTGGTTGGAAAGTAGTACTTTCACTACAGGAGTTCGATGTATTTTTCGGCAAAATTGAGGTCAAGTTGGGCAACCCCTCGTAGCAATAATGCAATGGGTATCCAACATCAAGTTCTAAACTGGTTACGCATGAGGACTACCAAGCATCTATAAAAGGGACGTTCCTTGGCCTATGAAGCTCAGCATTCTCTAAGCTACATTTCAATCGAGAATGACCAGAATATTGTTCTTCACGTCTTTGCTATTGGCCCACATCTTTATCGTTGCCCAAGCGAGCCAAGGGCAACCGCAACATTCTTCTTTAGCCGTTGCATCCACCAGAGTCCAATACCATGGAGGCCCTCTCTTGACCACGCCAAATGGCATTAACATTTACCTCATATGGTATGGAGGATTCTCTCAGGAAGACAGAAACTCTATAACTGATTTCTTCGCTTCCTTCGCGGGCTCTGGTCTTCGCCAAGGACCATCTGTTTCTACATGGTGGAGAACAATCAGTACATACAAGGACAAAGCTGGGAAACCAGGTTCCAGTACCGTTAGACTTGTCAAACAAGTTGGAGATGTATATTCTTTAGGGAAGACTCTGAAGCGCGCCCAAATAGCCAACTTTGTGAAAAGCAAGATAGACAACAAAATCTTTCCATTAGACTCTACTGGAATATACTTAGTTTTGACTGCTAAAGATGTTACAGTAGACCGTTTCTGCATGGGATCGTGCGGTTTCCATGAGAGCATAATGGTAGGGGCAATGGCTAGAGTGGTATATGCACACGTCGGAGACCCTTCGGTCCAATGCCCTGGTCTTTGTGCATGGCCTTATGCTCTACCTGCTTATGGCCCTCCAGGCCAAGCCTTGGTGGCACCCAACGGTGTTGGAGCCGATGGCATGATCATCAACATTGCCACCCTTCTTGCAGGGGCTGCCAGTAACCCATTCAAGACTGGTTACTTTCAAGGAGACGCCTTGGCACCGTTGGAGGCTGTCACGGCCTGTCCTGGAATATTTGGCGCTGGAGCTTATCCCGGGTATCCTGGAACTTTGTTGGTCGATAAAATGAGCAAAGCTAGTTATAATGCCTATGGTGCTAATGGTAGAAAATTTCTTCTCCCAGCCATGTGGGACCTGATTAGCTTGAACTGCAAAATTACTACTTGAGTTGTTTTCGCATAAAGGTATTTTATATATGTTAAAACTACGCCAGATTTACGGAAGAATTGTTAAAAATAGGCTTGAAGCCGTCTAAAACCCTGTATTGATTATTAAATTAAACTAGTTGATCATTCTGTATCACCGAATGAATGCTCTTCCTTTTTTTCTTTCTTTCTTTTTAAAGAGAAAATATACACCTTTTGAACATTAAGATAAGGAAAAAGAAAGATAATTCAATAATCTGACAGCTCGATAATTGGCTGACGTAGTTGGGCGAAAGCTATTTTCTTCTTTCCCATGGCTACTATATGCTATTTCCCAATTTCTTTTGCTAGCCCGCATGCCAGGAAGTTGCACAAAGTTTGCAGGTCACATTTGGTTAAACTAATTGGCCAAAGAACAAGTGGGTGGCCTTTTGTCAGAGTCATCGTACTGATTTGGACAGACAAAAGGTTTTTTAAAAGCATTACTTGTTTTTCTTGAATTGCAAAAATAGGTAACGTCTAGGAAATTGACTTTGATTGTTACGCTTGGTCATGCGAAGGTCTTAGTAGAGTCAAACCAAAACTAACTACACTAATTGTTCTTGAGATGAGAGAAAACGCCCCTGGTTACACATCAAGATTCAAGAGAATTTCTGTATGTACCACAGCAAAAAGGCACTGTCATTTAAGAAGTATGTCAAATTCAGTTTTGATGGCAACTTGATATCAGCTCTTTTATTCTACATTTAACTTTCCTTCAGTACACAGTCTCCTTAAAAAATGAGGGAGGCTTTCCCCTTATTAGCCAATTAAGGGCCACTCTTTCACTGCAAAATGCATAAACAATACAAACCCAATGGGAAAACCTCAAGAACATCAATTTCCAAAATCAGAACATGAAGAAAAATTGCCGTTGGATTTTATTGGACTTAAAAAATCCAACCGATAGAGAAAAACGGTTTAAAAACTAAAATCTGGGTAGCAAAATAGCTTGTCAGTCAGATGGGCCAATCATTTTCTCAGGCACCACAAGATTGTCAAATTCTTCGCTTGTTAGCACACCAAGTTTCAATGCAGCTTCCTGCAAAGATAAGCATAAAAAAGTGTCGGTCAGATTTGATATTTCAGCCATCCAAAGTGAGGATCAAGACAAACACTGAACAGTTCCAGTATGAACACAACTTTTGTGCCCTAAATAGGTCAAATATCCATATCTATGATACTATAGAGTCTCGGAAAACCAATTTCGTTGCAATTAAATAAGAGCTGAATTATTAACATATTGGAGTTAAGCATCACAAACATTTAATCAAATAAGGCGATGAGTCATTGAGTTTAAATACTATTGCAGCAAAAGAGATTCAAAAACTGAACCACATGGGACAAGTACAAATCTCACCTTCAAAGTGGACCCCTCCTTATGGGCTTTCTTGGCAACAGCTGCAGCATTATCATAACCAATTTTCTGGAATCAAAGAGGTAATTAGAGACGTGATTCAAAATGCAAGGACTTGTGGAACGACTGATCATAGACAAGGAAACAGGGATGAAAACTTACAGGGTTCAAGGATGTGACAAGCATTAGAGACTGCAAGACCATGCAAAATGTCACAGGCAAAATCACACAATCATTAGCTAGAGAATTTATCATATAGCATCAAAATAAATATTAAACAAGTAGAATCAACTGACCTCATGAAGTAATTTTGAAATTCTTTCCCTATTAGCTTGAATTCCCCTCACACAGTTCTTCTCAAAGGAAGCAGATGCATCACCCAGCAATCTCAGTGACTGATAACAAAGAACCAAAGCACCAGTTGAACGAAAATGAATACATTCAATTATATAGCCATGTTATCAGCATCCTAAGTGTGAAAATATCTCAAGACAGGTCAAGCACATGATTGTCAAATCTCAAATTATAAGAATATTTTTCATTAGAAAAATTCATTTATTACATATTCAATAACTTTATAAAATCTTCGGAAAGAAAGAGATTTGACTCTTTAAATGAGCAGTTGATTGGCCCGGAAATTTAAAAGTTTCAGTTACAAAATCAAAGATCCACTGAATTAATTTACAAACTCTCAAAGGTATAAGGTGGGTTTACAGTCAACATACTGTTACATCTATGGTGAATTGCTAGCCTAACCACACCAATTAATCATGCATAAGGAACTTGAAAGTGTTGAAATTATATAAAGTACAATTCTTAAATAACTATTGTAACAAAAGAACGTACATGTAGGAGTGCACTAGCAATCATTGGCTTGAACACATTCAATTCAAAGTGGCCATTTGATCCACCCACGGTGATAGCCACATGGTTACCCATAACCTGCAAAGCAATTTTCCATCTTATTATAGTCTGATAAAAGAAGGTGACCATTTAACTGCCAGCCGATAAACACTCCAGTTGGTCAATACCATCTAAATGTGACAAAATAATAATAAAAAATTTTACCTGGGCACAGACCATAGTAAGAGCCTCACACTGGGTTGGATTCACCTTCCCCTGAAACAGAATAAGCTCAGTCAAAATAATAAGATTATGTGGGAAGACAAATCTGCAAAGAGTGAATTAAATAGGAAAAAAAAGGCCTTTGCTAATAAATAAATCTATGGAAACTGAGATGAGAATTTTACAGGCATAATACTGCTGCCTGGCTCATTTTCAGGAAGAATAAGCTCACCAAGGCCACATCGGGGACCACTGAAGAAGGAAAATGCCAAAACCATCAGAATAAGGCTAAACAACAAAAAAGGAAAAATGCAGTTACCCAAACTGCGGACAAACCTTCCCAGCAAGCGTATGTCATTTGCAACCTTCATCAGGGAAGTAGCAATAGTGTTTAGGGCTCCGCTAGTTTCAACAAAGGCATCATGTGCAGCCTGATAAAAAGAGCGAATATTTATGCATCTGAAACTATTTTGCATTACAAGTCATGAGATGTAAGGTAATAAGCAATTCCTTCAACCGAAAACAAAATGGAAAATGTAAAAGCTTAAGCAGAGAGAGTTAAGAGATTAACCAAAGCTTCAAACTTGTTTTCTGCTGTGACAAATGGCAATTGTGTTTCGTCAGCTACTGCAGCAGCTATTTTTCCATCAAACCTAGATTGATTTTAACATTGAGCACTGTCAAATTAAGCATGAGACAATCAAAAGGATCATGATTCCAGATAATGGTAAACAATTCTAATAAAATTTTCCTTTTAAGGTTCACAATCTGCAAACTTAGTAACAACTACTTCAATTCATGGGGCACCAGGTGCGACATCTATTAATTTGGGAAAAAAACAAGTAGAAGATTACAGAGGTAAAATAGTTTTAGACGAACATCCACAGGTCTACCAAAGAGTGTCTCTGAGTATATAATATATGAGACAACATAAATTACAGCTCAGAAGAGAAGCATAATCATAAAAGACTTGGATCTTAATAAATCAGAAGCAACAAAGCAAACCGAGTAAAATAAATCAAGAATATGGCATCAGAAGAAACAAAACCAACTCTAAAAATGGCAAAGGAGAATAGACATAATTACAACATCAGAGAAGCATGCCTCAACCCTAAAGTAACACATACCCTTTCTTTGTATTCAATCCTGTCCCCACTGCAGTACCACCTTGTGCAAGCTGCTCAAATGACATCCCTATATGTCAGTAGTCAATACAGGTTAAAAGGAACACAATGCATTAAAACATGATTGCAAACCTGATACATGCGTGGCAGAGTGCACAAAACCCGATCAATTCCGTACTTGACCTGCAAGCACAATGCAAGACAATAATAAGTAATCCCCCATTACCATCCCTGCACTAAACACAAATTGATCCCAAAGATAATGAAAACAAGTGCTAGATAAATAATCTTACTTGTGTTGTATAGCCACTAAACTCTTGACCAAGAGTCAAAGGTGTTGCATCTTGAGTGTGAGTGCGACCAATTTTAACAATATCTTTGAATTCCATAGACTGGTGAACATGAACACAAGCAAAATTCATCTTGAGTGTGAATTCATTAAATATATATATATATATATATATATATATATATATACCATACATATATATATAGTGTAGGTGCAAACACAAAACTTAAATGAACCAAAGAGATTGAATTCAAATAAGAAAATATCAGCCATCTAGAAAATCTGGTATGGCCAGAAAAATCCATTTTCAGGCAGTAGACGATTGTGTGATAATTAGTTGTGAACACACATGTAATGCGACAATGGCATGGAAGGCAGAGATATCCAATTTAAATAAGAAGAAAGAAGTGAAAGTAAGAGAGATTATACATCGAAAATGCCCTAAACTAGTGGCAAAAGCACAAAAGAGGGTAGCAGCAAACCTTTGAATGTAATGTGGAATGCAAAATCTTCAACTTAGGTATTAATCTTGAGTTTATTTCCATTGCAGCTGCAATGTGCATTACCTGGAGAAAGAATAAGGAATCTAACATAATAAAATAGGCAGCACGCGAAAAGTTGTGTTAAGGAGAACCCATATATGTCTGTGCAGGTGCATTCTTCAATTGTAGAAATTTTAATCTGATTGGCAAAAACCAACAAGTTAGATAAGTGATCCCACTTACAGTTGGGAATGTGTCATTAGACGACTGAGATCTGTTAACATGATCATTTGGGTGCACAAACTTTTCACCACGTTTATGCCCAAGGATCTCAGCTGCTCTATTAGCAATAACCTGGAAATAGTCCAAAATTACAAAATAAAGTAAACTTTTAATATAATAATGATTCTCAAATGACAAGAATTTTCACTCCGCTTAACATATAATTGCATTGACCTCATTGGCATTCATGTTACTCTGAGTGCCACTGCCAGTTTGCCAAACAACAAGCGGAAAGTGATCGTTGAGTTTCCCTTCAGCTACTTCTTGGGCCGCTTGCATTATTGCTTTCCCAATGGTTGGATCAAGACCATAGTCCATATTCACCTAAACCAAATAAAAAAGCAAATTTAATTTAAAATAAGCCAAGATAATCATTACTAATTACTGATTACTTCAAAATTAACCATTATTTGGATTTAATGATCCTATTAGTTGGTGAACCTTAGCAGCACATTTCTTGAGAATACCAAAGGCACGAATAATAGGTTCAGGCATCCGTTCACGCTCGCCGCCTATTTCAAAATTCTGTAACGATCTCTGAGTTTGCGCTCCCCACAATCTATAAAAACCGTAATAATAAAAAAAACTATAACTACTTCCTCTGTTTACTTAAAAGTATATAAATATATATTTTTTAAAAGCAATATTAATGTTGCGAACGGCAAAAGAAGAAACGAAAGAAAGTTCAGAGAGGGAGAGACGAACTTATCGGAGGGGACATTAATGGGGCCGAAAGTGTCTCGTTCCTCCCTAAACGACGTCGAGTAGGACCTCCAGCAATGGCGTAACGGAAAGAGGTGACCAGCTGGGAGTTGGTGGATCCGGCGGAAAGTCGACGAGATACGATATACATCGCCATTTCTCTTCTTTCACTTCAAAATCTATAATCCTGCGTATTAATAATAAACCAACAAGGCATTCACGATTAAGATTTTCTAATTATTTAACAGTTAAATATACGGTTGATGAAAATAGAGGAAACAAACCTGATCAAGCGGAGGGAAGGAATGAGATCGGAGAAAGGGTTCGGGAAGGTACGCCAGTCCAGAGGGACAGAGACAGGGTGTGAGAGAGAGAGAGTGGGGGTTTGGGTCAATTCATTGGAATAGTATAACAACTAATTAAATTGGGCTGGGGGCTGTTTGGCATGTAAAGCCGGAGTTGTGGGAAAACTTTGGCATTGGTTTTTGGAGGGTAAGCGAGCAGCCAGCAAAAGAAAGAACCGTTTGGCAGCTTGCTTGCCTGGGCTGAATGGCGTGCTGTATGGTCAAAGGTGGGCAGTGACGACTTCCTGTAACGGGGATTTTTCATTTTATTCTTTTTGTTAGTCCTCTGGAATTAGCTTTTCGGATGGTACTCTTAGCGATTATCAAATTCAAACAACAGAAAATTGACCGTCCATAAAATGATGCACAACATGAATTATTTCATGTTAACGCTATTGGCACTGCATAATTATCAAATTAAATCGTAATCAACAAGATTGAGTAATTGAAAATTATCAGACAAAGTCGATCGCGTTTTAGGCGCCTGGGTGAAGACCAGTGGTTGGTGATTCTCAAGTGTTTGGGCTTCTAAACCTTTAACAAAAAATAATGAATTTTTAAATGGGCCCCTGCATAGACTCCATGGGCTCTAAGTCTATGTGAAGGACGGATGAGTGATGACAGAACTGAAGATTTGGGCCCAGCGGCCCAAATTAGTTTTTTTCATTTGGAGAAAAAAAATTCGGTCTTTTTTTTTTCAACAGGGATCAAGCATTAATTATTGAGACAAATATTCAGAATCTAAGTCAACCTGATCTCAATTAAGACTTAAGAGGTTTTACAAATTGAAGGTATATCTTATACTGCATAGGACCATTAAGCAATTTTTATAAAATACAAGTTCAAGAAAGGATATTCATATTTTGATTAATGAAATTTGAATGCATACAGAGAAATTAGGAACAGAGCTAGTCAATTTTTATTGCGAGAGTCAAAGACGAAAAGGATTCCATATAAAAAAATACCATATAACATTGACAAAGGGATGTTTATACAAAATTACAGACAATTGTCTTATGATAAATCATATATCATGTTTAGTAACATCAATATCTGTTACATGACAAATATAATGTAAAATAACTATTACAACACAATTATATATGACCATTTATAATCAAATTATATGTTGTATCCATCAAGTCAAAAATAATTTATTCAACTATATGCCATTTGATTTTTTAAATGAGAACTAAGAATAAGAATGATCAAATACTAATAACAATTATATTAAAAGTTTTAAGCCCTAGACCTCTTATTTTTAATTTGAAAGGATAGAAGATTGTGTCTAATTGTGAACATCATTAAACCCATTAATTTATCATAAGTTAGAGGATGCTCTTGACAATGTAGCAAGTATATAATAAAAAATTCTAATAAATATACTATCCTCAGCCCCTGAGAGAAACTTTTAGAAACGTTGTTTTACTTGATGCTACCAACACCTCCATCACCTTCAACAAACTCAATGCTCTTGATGAATTAAGGCATGAGCTTGGGAATGAGGTTGTGAAAGTAAAGGATCAATACATCTTGAAGGGAAAAACAAAGGTGCTGAATTCTTAGGTAACAATATTGACACCCATGCTGCTTATTACAACAAATTAATGAGATAAAGAGAAAGGACTTAGAATAAGTATGAATCGGTGAACTCTTCCTTATTGAATGAATTTTGTAATAGAATTGCATTAATAAAATCTCTTCTAACTTTCCAAAAAAAAAAAAGAGACTTAGATTGAGTATAGATGGTGGCTCAATAGTTGATAATGTAGACAACATTTTAATTGTGAATTTGATGTAGCACTTTGGTATCTACATATTATAAAGGATTGAGTAAGATTAGGTTCACAAAGTCTTTAGTGTAAAGGTAAAATACCTTCACCTTTTAATTTTTAGTCATAATTCTAGGCATGCCCATTATTTTTCAAAATTGACAATCCACTTCAAATGTGTAAACAAAGTTAATGGATAAGTGTGAAATGTCATAAATAGCTCGATAGTGCTCTTTACATAGATCAACCACCCTTCACACTCCTTAAAGGAGCAGTGGCCCTCCATCCCCCACCTTCTCTTCCAACGCTTCCTAAGGGAGCCACACCTCTTTCACCCTAGTGCCCCTCACCCCTTGCCGACACTTTTCAAGGGAGCATAGATTTGTGCCCCCACATGCTCCCATGAAGACCGCAAAGGTTGGGGAGGCATGAAGGGCAGGGTAAAAGAGATCCCGCCAAAGCAAGATCTAGTGCTTCGATTGTGGGAAGAGGTGGGAGAGGTTTTTTATTTAATAGAAAAAAATTAAAAATTAAAAATTATAGTTTATATAATATGATAATTTTTAAAATTAATGAAGGGTGAAATTATCCTTTCAATATTACCAAGTCGTCATATTAACGCAAACATTAATTATTGATTAACGGTGGACTTATGTGTTCAGCGAAATATATTCTTTTAAGACAAATTGTTTACTTCAAAAACTAATGGAATCATGTGAAATTATGACTAAACGTTAAGGGTGAAGGTATTTTACCCTTAGTATAATAATGGTCGAACTATGGCAATATACTCCAACATGGAATGACCTCAACCCTTAATTTCTAGAAATTGATTAATGGCGAAGTGCTCATATCTTCTAACTTGTTAGGTCCATGTTTGTTTTCAAATGAAAGCAAACTTGCCTTGGGATTGAGGAGTGAGCAAACAATATCTTATAATTACCATAAAGAAAATTCCAAGATGTTCAACGTCTTCTTTACCTTTTGCCTAAACAAGACAAAGTTTGATGCATTCCAATATTAGATTTAGTGTTTGCTCTATTAGTAAAGTTCAAATTTTCACTTCTCCAAATAAAAAAAGAAAATCCATATACCTTCTCTTATGGTTATCCCTATCCTAGTTTGGTAGTAGGAACATCATGTCTATTAACATTAAAAAGTTTAGATTTAAAAATCCTAGTATTAGAGTATTTGTTCCTTGTCAACATAATTATGTATATCTTAGCTTTCCATGATTCACCTTGGAAAGGGGCATGATCTCAATCTTTGTTGTTGACAATAATGTAATGGTTAAATTCTATGAATCATCACTGACTTTACATGCTAACTCTTGACCATGAATACCCCTTAACCATTTTTTTTTTGTAAACTAGAAAATAATGAATTTTTAAATGGGCCCCTGCATAGACTCCATGGGCTCTAAATCTATGTGAAGGACGGATGAGTGATGACAGAACTGAAGATTTGGGCCCAGCGGCCCAAATTAGTTTTTTTCATTTGGAGAAAAAAAATTCGATCTTTTTTTTTTCAACAGGGATCAAGCATTAGGGAGGGGGACATAAACTTTACTTTCAATATTATATAAGATATTTCATGAAGAAATCCTAAAGGAAGTACTACTTCCTTTGCATAAAGTCTATAAAAACATGAACTAAATACTTTAACTTGCTTATAAGAAACAAAATAAATAAAGAGTACCACTCATTTACATATGTTTAAATCTAACTTAAGGTAAATTAATTCTAACTTTAAGATATCATTCAGCTCATTTTCGGCGTTAAACAAAACCTTAAGTTTTTGATGTGAATAGGTTGGTTGGAAAGGAAACCTATAACTTGGTTGCCCTCACAATGGATATGAGTGATTCGGTAAGTACAACGATGTAAGCATTTTCAAATGGAAGCTAAAATATACCATAATTAATGGACATAATTCCATCTTTAAGTAATTGCTTTACTACATCATGTCTTAAACGAATGTGTCTATTCTTACCATTAAAAGTTTTATTCTTTGCAATGGCTATTGCCACTTGGCAATCACAATGCATAAACACAAAAGATATTGGTTTCATTCCCAATGGAATATCAACTAAGAGGTCTCTTAACCACTCCGTCTTATTACCAGCCAACTCTAAAGCTACAAATTCTAACTCTATTGTAGATTTAGTAATTATTATTTGTTTGGCTAATTTTCAATCTATAACAACCCCACCAAGGATGAATATATAATCACTTGTGGATTTTATCTCATCTGAGCTTGAGATCCAATTAGCATCACTGTACCCTTCTAATACAGTGAAAAATTCATTATATAAACTACCATAGTTTATGGAACTTTCCAAGTATTTCATTACTCTGCTCAAGGTAGTCCAATGATCTTAATTGGGATTTTGTGTATATCTGTTCAGTCTACACATAACATAAGCTATATCAGGTTGAGTCTAACTCATCAAATGCATCAAACTTCAAATAATTTGAGCATACTCAGAATGCACCACACTATCACCTTTATTTTTCTTTAATTGGATATTACTATCATAAGGAGTACTCACAAGTATGACACCAAAATATCCAAACTTTTAAGTAGTTTCTCAACATAATGTTCTTGTGTTTGCATTAAGCCACTACCACATCTTATCATTTCAATACCTAAAACAACATTAGCTTTTCCCAAATCTTTTATATCAAATTTAGAAGCTAAGAAACATTTTATTTTATGGACCACATCAATACATGTATCAAAAATAAGCATATCATCAACATATAAGCTAATAATCACACATTCACGATCAATAATTTTTATGTATTTATCAAATACAACAATAAAAAATTTATTACTAACAAGAACTTAATCAAATTTCTCATGTCATTGTTTTGGTGCTTGTTTCAAGTCATATAAAAATTTAGTCAATTTACAAACTTTGTTTTCTTGATCAGAAAGAACACATCCTTCGAGTTGTGCTATATACATTTTTTCTTCTAAATCACCATTTAGAAAAGTAGTTTTAACATCCATTTGATAAACGACAAGTTTATAAATTGAAGCTAAGGCAAATAAAAAACGAATAAATGAAATTCTTGTTATTGGAGCAAAAGTATCAAAATAGTCTATTTTATTTTAAAGTAAAACCCTTAGAAACTAATCTAGCTTTGTATTTATCAATAGAACCATTAGGATTAAATATTTTTTAAAAAAATCCATTTGCAACCAATTAGTTTGGCTTTAGGTAGTAAATCAACTTATTCTCAAGTTTGATTTTGTAAAATCAAATTAATCTCATTTTGTATAGCTTCTTTTGAAAATAGACTTTATTTAGAAGAAATTACATCAATATAAGTTAAAATATCATTATCTACAAGATACATACAAAAATCATTACAAAAAAAAATTACTTTCCTTGGTCTTTTACTTCTTCTTAAATCATCATTTTGTATTTCAAAATCATTTTTACTAAAAAGTGTATAAGAAATTGTATAAGTTCTTAATGAAAAAATATGCTCACAAAATTTAGCATTTTGTGTTTCAACAATTGTATTATTATCAAGAACATCACTTTTTAATATAATAAATCAATATGTAAACACTATGTTCAGTATAATCAATAAACATGCAATCAGATATTTTAGAGCCAAATTTTCTCTTCTCAAAATTAGGAAGTATTACTTTAGCACGACACTTACACACTTTCAAATATTTTAAGTTAGGAAAATAGCCTTTCCATAATTCATAAGGTGTCCTACAAGTTTTCTTATAAGAAATTCTATGTTTAAATATGACATGTAGATAATAAAGCTTTACTCCACAAAGTTTCATGTACATTAAAACTAACAAGCATAGAGTTCATCATTTCTTTTAATATTCTATTTTTCTTTCAATTACATCATTTGATTTAAGAGAATATGGAGGAGTAATTTCATGATTTATTCTTTCCTTTTCACAAATATTATTAATCAGTATATATTCTCCCCTTTATTGGATCTAACTCTTTTTTTTTATTTTATTCAATTCATTTTCTACCTCGACATTATACTTAAGAAACATGTCAAAAGCTTCATCTTTATGCCTATATAATAAACTTTAGTAAATGTAGAGTAGTCATCAATAAATGTAACATAATATTACTTACCACATCTAGTCATAGTTTGTTTCAAATCTCCAAAATCAATATAAATTAAACTTAACAATTCAAATTATCTATTTACTGAAATATAAGTTTTTTGATTGATTTTGTTTCAGTGCATATTTCACATTTACTAAAGCATTCATTTTTAATTGTAAAAATTGAACCTAGTGATTGCATTTTCTTAATATAGGGAGCGTTAACATGTCCTAATCTACCATGTCATAAATCTGTTAAGTCAATTATATAAGCAAAGAACTAATAGTTTCATTCATAACATTTTCATTGTTAAATACAAAAGGTTCCTTGCATACAATATCCCTTACCCATAAATACATTACTTTTTGTTATTACGATCTTGTTAGATTCAAATGACACTTTTACCCTAACCTTGCCAAATAAGATCACAAAAACCAAGTTTACCCTTATATCAGGAAATGTAAAATATCATTCAAAACTAGGGTCTTACAAGATATGAGCTTGAGAAAGACTTTTCCTTTACCAAGAATTTCAGCAGTTTAGGAATCATCAAGATATAATATCTCTTCTCTTTCTCCTACTGGGTATATGAGGTAAAAGCATTTATGTTTGCACAAATATACCTGGTAGACCTGAGTCTACCACCGATTCTTTCACATTGGCCACCATATTGGCTTAAGAACTGACTATAACAATTATATCATTGGATTCTTTTACTTTGACCGAGTTCACTGTTAGATTAACAAGTTTGTCCCATTTGTTCTCTTTTCGCATTATGTTGCATGATGTCCTAACTTTCCACAAATAAAACAACTACCCTTCTTTTTGAAGGCGGGATAAGGAGCTTAAGGTTTATAATCAAGTTTATGAGTGTACTTTTGTTGACAATGCTAGGTTTTGCCTTCTACCAGATTGGTTTTAGTTGCAACTTCCTTAGTTTTGGAGGCCTTAGTCTCCCTCTAGATTGTGTCTTCAATGATAATATGCACAATCAAATCTACAAGTAATAATTGCTTTTCATTATGCTTCAATTGTTGCTTGTAGCCATTTCAAAATTCTAGCAGCTTCTCAATTAGCAATCTAGCAATGAACTCTTCTTGGAAGTTGATTTTTTTAGCCTTCAAATCATCCACCAACTTGTAGTATTCATTTATTTGACTCTTGATGTGCTTGTCATCTATCATCTTCTAGTGATAAAAGTTACCAATCACGAACTTCTATTTTTCAACATCTTTAATAGTGTATTTAGTAATCATTGACTCCCATATTTGCTTTGCTTCTTTATAGGAACTGTATACATCAAACAGCTTATTAGAAAGCATGCTAATGATTGCATGCCTACATAACTTATTCACGTGCATCCACGGTTTTAGCATCTTGACACCATCTAGCTTGGAATCAATTAATGCAAAAATCACCCCATGAACATCAAGGTTAAAAAAATCTTTTCTTGCCATCTTTTGAAGTTTTTGCCATAAAAAACTTCAATTTTGAAAATATTTGGAAATGGTTTGGCATATGAAACCAAAAGCATAAAAGGAATAGTTAAATGAGTTTAAGTCATAGTGGAACCATTGACAGTGGTGGTGGCAATAGGGACAGAAGTGGCAATAGGAACAATGGTGGCAGCATTATCAACGTGAGAATCCATTATCTTTAAGATTATTAGAAAATTTGAGAAATAAATGAAAAAATAATAAAGCAAGTGAAAATAGTAAAAAGTTTGAGCTGTGGTATCACTAGCTTTACGGATAATTTTCGTCCTTTCGAAGTACAAAACTCAATGCAAAAGGACTGTAGCAGTATGTTTTAGTATTCAATAGATCTTTTTTATAGTTTGCAAAAACTAGTAAGAGATAGCAAAAACAGTAGAAAGATTTTTCTAGAGAAAACAAAAAAAAAACTAGTGGGAAAAGAAGGAAAACTAAGAAAATATGTAGAAAATAGAGAAAAAATATGCAAAAAATCTTTAGAGGAGATGAGAGGCTTGGTGTGTGTTGTGATTAAGGTAAGGAGGTTGTATTTATAAGCATAAAATGAAGTGAACGTTGTATCAAATCAGAAGAATAAGGTGAACATTGCACCAAATCAGGGGAATTGAGAAAAAACCCAATCAGCATGTAGGTAGACGTTGCACAAAATCAAGAAAGTTGAGAAGACATAGTTAGCATGGTAGAGTTAAAAAAACTTAATCAACATAGTCGAGTTTGAGTCTAATTCAATCAGAAGCTTAGAAAAGAAATAAAGCCAAGATACAAAAAGCTCTCTGTTGAGAAAAAACCCAATCAGCAATTAGGTAGACATTACACAAAATCAAGAAAGTTAAGAAAACTTAGTCAGCAAGATAGAGTTAAGAAAACTTAGTAAGCATAGTAGAGTTTGAGTCTAATTCAATCAAAAGTTGAGAAAAAAATAAAATCAAGATACAAAAAGCTCTTTGGGGCCTAGATCACGTGTATATTCGCATGAGAGAAATTTAAATTTTCTCAAGACTTTGGGGCCTAGAACCGTTGTTGGTTTATATAGATAATTTTGAAAGACAGGGAATATGGAGGTATAGACAATCTAAAAGTTATGGGTATGTGAGGAACCGTTGTTGGCTTATATAGAGTGTGGCATTAACTAAAAGTAACTGAATCTGACATAGTTGAAGCAGAAACGAGGTTCAACAACCAGCAGCACAATCCATTGAAGAATAACAATTTTAAATTCAGTTCCCAAGCATATTTACACATTGTGGGCCTCAATTTCTCTTAAGTCTTGTGTTGTTTATCCTAGGTTTGATTTCCATTATAGCATTTAATAGCATATCGATTCAATATTTTCTTGACTTTTTCACTAAATAGGCTCTAGTTTGAAACTTCCAACATAAATTCCATTCAAATTTTATCCCTGACAAAAGTCCGTTACGCCATATCTTTTGTCGCTCACTGCATTTTTTTTTTGTTCTTATACCGTTGTCTCCCTCTTTGGCTTTCTCTCCTTCCACCACTCTCAGTCTCGAGCTGCAGGCGTAATCAAAATAGGATCAATATTGAGACCTATCAATCGAAAATGAAAAGGAAAAAGTTTGGCTAATCTGGGTCTTGACAACGTGTTTAGTCAGTTGGACAGAGAAGGGAACAGGTCAAAAAACAAATGAGGGAAAAATTAGGGAAGGAACATGTGAAAGAATGGAGACTAAATGGGCTTGACAAGATTTCAAACCTTCCATCGATCATAAATGGGAGAAAAATGTAGTATATAAAAAAGGCATAACGAGAAAATAAATCTTCAAAGTATGAGAAAATTTTAAAATTTTATTTTTTTTATTTATGTCAATTGAACTTTTGATTTATTATTTGATGTCAAATAAAATCAGTTTTAATAAAAACAATGTTGACTTGACTTAGGACATGATTTATATTAACTATTTATACATTTTTCATTCAAATTAGATTCATTTTATATCAAATGAGAAGTTGAGGGTACAAAAAAATAAGTAAAAATTTTACCATAATTCCAAGACTTATCTTGTCATTATGCGTATGAAAAAACACATACACAAATTGAACTAAAATCACTCAAAGGTTATTTTACGATCGATAATTTTCTTTGCTTTGATTTTCTGCTCATTCTCGTATCCTATTTATCACTCTTTTTCCAGTATTCTTACTAGTTACCATCAATTTGGGCAACTATCTTCATGAGAAACAAAATCACCATAATGAAAGAAGCGTTCATGAATTGTTGTAACATTGACTTTGAAGTGTTTAGTTAGAATATATAGTTATCTTTTGGCCTTTAGACCCGGATCAACGCCTGCCTGGCCAGTGAGACCCGCGTGACCAGGAGGGTTAGGCAACAAAGATTTGGAGTCCCATTCTCCGTATGCCATTCATCTACGATAAGAAATACTTTTGAATTGAGACTAATATTGTATATATTACAAGACTTTACTTTTGACAAACTTATAGAAATGAACATAAAAAACTATACCAATTGATTTTATAAGTTCATACCACGCGTTACAAGCAGATCATTCCCACCAGGATACATCATAACATTGCACTAGCGGGCTTCTTATTCTCAAGCCAAGCTTAACTCTGCAAACCAAAATGTTGCCCAGAAAACAAAAAAAACGAAAGATGGAAAAAAGCCACTCGATCTTGTTTAATGCAGTATACAATCACACGCAACATTGCTTAAGCGTAGACATTGGGATTGGCCAAGAGGTATGCCTCCACGACTTTGTACATTCCGACGGCCTGCTCTTTGCCAGCCTTGATTTCCTCTTCCTTGAGAACAAAGTCACCTTTAGTGTGGTAGTGGCTAGTCATCTTGCAAACGCAGCCTGCTCCTGAGGCCTCGAACTTCAACTCGTACGAGATTGATTCAAGCTTGTCACCAATTACATCACCCTCAATTGTAGTATACTTGCAGACACAGTTGTCTACATCAAGGGCATCGATTCTATTCTTCAAATACTTGAAGTGACTTCCTGAGAAAATATAATCGTAAAATGTTACTTTCCTGTTAAGTCATTTTTTATATTGAATATAATTATAAAATAAAGTATATTCCATCTATATTTTATATGATTTCAATTTTTTTCCTTAAAGAATTTTATAGATAAATCATAGGAGACTATTTCATGGTATTAAGATAACAAACCTTCAGGGAAGTTGGTTTGCTTGATGCTTCCAACACCGCCATCTCCATGAATCAACTCCACGTTCTTGATGGATTTGGGCATGAGCTTGGGGATAAGGTTGTCGGAATCAAGGATCAAGGCCTTGAACATCCTGGCTGGGGCAACAGAGCAGGTGAACTCTTGGGTATATGTGGTGACACCCATGTTTGCTCGCTTAGAAAAAATCGTTTTGAAGACAAGGAAGAATATGGAGAGATGTAAACTATCTATTAAATTCACTACTCCGAGCTGTGGGTAGATGAGAAGAGTTTATTCCCTTATATAGAGTGGAGCATTAAGAGCAATCATAACTCTGAAGATTATGGCGGTCAAAGGTCAAAACTTAAATTTCAATATTTAGCAGCGTATCCATTGAAGAATAGCATCAGCCTTCTAGATGAAAGTACCTTTTCGAGTTCAGACTCGGTGCATTTTCCACATTGTGGGGCTCAAATACTCTTTCCTAGCTTTGATCAAAAGCATATTCATATGTTTCTAGCCTAATGCGTGTAAACTGGGCTCATTATTGCGTGACGATGCGCTTCCATTTCATACTCACTGGTACAGTTTCATTCCTCTTCTAGATGGCATTTTTTTAATGTTCGTTTACTCGAGCACCCTTTGGTACTGCGGGGATTTGGTTCGGTGCAGCAGCGACCTGAACCATTCTCACTGCACTGCACCCCTGGCGGGCCGGTACCCAATCGCACTCCCTCTTCCCATTTTAACCCCCCCTTTTCTAGTTTTTTGGCCACACCGTCTCCCTTGTTGGCGTCTTTTCCTGTTACTGTTTTTCTCCTTTGTGTGTCTGTTTGTGTGTGTGTATTTTTTTTTTAATTTTATTAGTTTATTTTCCATTTTTTTATTTAAGGGTTTTTACTCTCCTGTTTTTCCTTTTTTCTTTGTTAGTTTATTTTTCAATTTTTTGTTTAAATGTTTTCAATTATTTATTTATTCAATGAAATAAATAAATAAGTAAATAGTTAAAATATTTGAATAAATGCACAAATAAAGAGTTAATTAAATAAGCTAATAAATTACTAATAAGTTAAAAAAAAGTAATTATATCCATAATTACTTCATTCAAATAAGTAAAATATAAATAATTAATTATTATTTTGTTCACTGTAAATATGTATAAATATATTACTATTATTATTAATTTTTAGAAGTAACTATTATTTGATATAAAAGTATTTTTTATTGGTTTTCGTTGATTTTATTAATGTTTATAAACATTAACTATGTCATAAAATAGCATAATATACCAAAATTTGATGTAATGTCCTTAATGGTTTTTATTTTTTTACCATACCTCACCTCACTGTTACCGTTAGTTTTACCAAACACATGTTTTTGCAACTAATTTTAATCTCACTGTTTACAATTCTAACCTCATCAGGACAGCGAACCATCTCCTCCAAACCAATTTAACCGTTATACCAAATTGACCCTAGACCAAAAAATTTCAAAGTTATATGACCCAACTTGGGCCGTGATCAACAAAAACTGCATCTCGAGCCCACTCTTGCAATAATGATCCATTCCTTTAATTTATTCTTTAATAGATTCATTTATATTATTCCTTTTCTTTAGGGACATATACATATTCTTATTAAAGTATTGGACGGTATTACTTGTGATTTTATGTGCATATACGTAACTGTCATGTATAAAAGTTGAACTTTAGTGCTATTTTTTTTTTCTTTTAAAAAAAGAACTTTAGTAGTAGCATGTAACCAAAAAAAAAATTGAACTTTAATTATAAGTTTGTTCATTCAATTACCATCTCATTGTTTAATAGAATGTCAATGTGCAAGCACTTTTTCAAAAGAAAAATTGACTCATATATATATATATATATTTCAGTCTTAATTACTTCTCTATGTTATATATACATATAGTTGACTTAAATTTAAAAATACAGTACTAGCTACCTCTTTCCGTGAAACAATTCATTAGATCTGTAAATAAATTTAGAGGGTCTAAGACAAGAGGTACACTTCAATCACCAAAAAATTGAAGAGAAACAAAAAAAACAAGGAAAAGACTGACATGCTTTCATTTTTATGATTGGCTTTGCCAAGCGAGAAGCAATTCTCTGATCATGGGCAGTTGAACTATATATAATTTATCCAATGGATACTCTCTCATCTTACATTAATTAGCGATAATATTATTCATCAGTTGAAAGTCCTAATGCTATTTCTTTGATTCCATCCCATAGCTCATGGTCACATATAGCCGCGCGCAATGCCAACAGTTTCGTGATAGTAGCTTATATTTCGTCGTCTAAATTGAAGTGGCTTTCGCTTTTCCTTGAAAAGTGATCAGCTCTTGAGGTTGAAGGCTTGGTATCTGCGGTCCCTACGAACAAGGAAGATTGAAAATGGAAAAAGCAAACTGACGGGGTAATTCACAAATACAATATCCCTATTTTCTTTTATTCGTAGCAATTTGTTTGGTTAGAAATCTAATAGAAAACAGTTACAGGCTGCCAGCAGGAGCAGGAACCCAGATCCATATGTAATTTTCCATAGCGAAAAGGATCAAAAACTAGATTTAGACAGGAGGGTGAGAACCAGCTAGAGCCTAACTACCTAAGCTCTGCACTCTTGACCATTTGTTGCGTTTTCTAGAGGCTACCTAGCTATATTATTTGGAGGATATACGTCCCCCCCTTATAAGCGAGGCCCTAAAAGCGTCATAAAATTGACAGAAATCCTGTGGTAGTCAGTAATCTGCAAGATTTCGTATTGGCAGAAATCTTCTAGCGAGAATGAATGTGAGCATAGGCTTGTATGATTTGCACATGGGTTTGTTGCAAGAGACACAGTGACCTGTTATATTTATCGAAAGGAAGAAAAAGGAAAGGTGTTCCTCTTACGTCTACGTCTACTCTTTCTTGGCGATTTTCATCTCTGAGGCGCAAGTGCAACCATTTCCATTGAACAGTACTACTTCATTCACTTCAAGCAATCATCAGAAGTAGCTTCAAGAGATTGAATGGATCGAATTGCTCTAGGAATCTAGTGAAAATGGCAAATGTTTGGCCAACTATATATATATCGCTATCATGTATATAGCTGCCACAGTATTACACATAGAAGAAGAGGACTTTTAGACAACGTTGATTTGGATGGTTAATGGAGGTTTCAGTGACTCCAGTACCCTCCATCACTACTAGAAGAATATATATGCAATTGAACGGTTCATTTATTTGCATAACTAACCCCCTAGCAGAAAAGAAGAATATCGTCGTCCTTGACACTGCTATAAATATCAAAGAACCCGAATCATAAAGCTCATGTGGAGATGTAAAATAATCCAATTCACAGCTGATCCTCTTAATCCAGCGTCATACAAAAATTGTACATCAACTTAATGATTATGGTAATGATAATATACTTTTCTACATAAAAACCCAAATGCCGATGGTTTCTTCACTTTCTTGCTTTCGCCCACCCTACAAATCATGCCCCAAGATCGACATTTTGGAGTGGAAATGTTAAAATTAAATAAAAATTATGAAGGGCATATTGAACACCTTTTTGGCAGTGCACCCTTCCACCTTCATTTTCCAATCAAAAGTAGAGGTGGGAAAACAAATGTGCCTAGCTAGCTAGCGAGTTGCAACCTTTGAGACCATGAACAAATTAAAATCACATAAACCATCATGCATCAGCGAAACGTGCTCTATTTCTAGCAGTTTGAGAAGAATCCCAATCAAATCCAAATTTGCGTCTTTCATCTTCTGCCATCATATCCATTAACGATCCGCGAAGATCCTCCAAACTGTTTCCTTCCTGAAAAAACAAAACCCTAGAATATTTCAGTTTGCCATCAACGTTTATTGACGAATCATCTTGGAGTTTATACAAAGATGAAATCGTTGCAGTGCTCCATAGACATGTTGAAAATAACTAGGGTATCGTTAATTTAGAATATGGTACTACTTGGAGAATTAACATGATCAGAAAGAAAGAGTACCTGTGACTTCACATTTTGCATAATCAAAACCATTTCTTGCATGAAATTGAGAAAGCCCTGTTCCCAGAACTCCACAATTCAGTATGTAATAATATACTAACATGGAAATTCTAATTAAGCACAAAGAGAAGGAAACAGAAAAGGAAAATGCAAAGGGGAGTTGGGTGGAAGCTGATATTTACACTGAACTTCGAAGAAATTAAATTGACAAAGACTCACTTCATCATCATCGTCTGCAAGTAGACCCAACAATCCAGCGTCATAAATCCTCCTCTTTCCTTTATCTGACAAAACTGCATCAATAAACAGCTCATTTATCAGAAATTCTGATAACATATATATAGTCAATCTATTTAAACGAATATAAAAAATTAAAAAGAAACATAAATGTTCACCTGAATAAGCCTCCTGAATCTCCTGAAAACGTTTTTTAGCTTCTCCGGCTACGTTCGGATTTCTCGTCCATCTGTCAGGATGCCATTTCTTTCAAACCATGCACAAACACAGAAGAACGAGAACCCATTAGTTTACATGAAAATAGTAATACTTAATAATTAAAGAAAAAGAATTTAACGAGGACCTAGGCAACGAAATTGAAAAATAAATATAGTACCAGAGCCTGCCTTCTATAAGCATCACGGATCTCAGAAGCAGAAGCTTGTTTACAAATTCCAAGCACTGAATAATAGCAAGTTCCGGCCTTTGACATTTTCACCGCCAACAATGAAACTGTCAAAATACTGTGTTCTGAAAATGAAGTTCGATGAGAACAAATAGAAACAGGGGAACCGAAACAAAATAACGTGAGTAGTGTGGTTTCTGTTTGGTCAAGCGAAGATAGTTTATAAGACAGGCTTGTTTTGGCCTTTGGGCGGGTGAAAACTTAACGTCGTGATTATTTAATAAATATTTGCCCAGATTTATTCACATGCAAAGCATGGATTTCCACAAAAAAGAATGGAAGGTATGGAAAACAGATGGGACTTTGCAGAAAGTTCCAGAGGGTTCGGTTGAACGGGAACTGTGCTTGATATTTGGATTATAGTCCACAAATTGTGGGGATTGCTCGCCACAGCAGCAAAGGGTGCCGGGCCACGAGCTTGGCATCTCCCACCCCTGACTGAAAAAATCGGTGGTCCGTGATTGTAGATCGTTTGTGGCCTACGTTCACCTTGCAAATGCATCCAACACTACTTTATTCGAGTTTACATTTTGGTTTCTTTTTTTTTTTTCATTTTTATTTTTTGTACCCTAAACAGTTAAAATTTAATCGAAGGACAAGGTATCCCTGGATTGGACTACCTATTAAAACTTTTTTTTTTCAATTTAATGATCAGTGGAATTTTTTTTGCCCTTGTAGTAATAATTTTTTGATATCCCAATTCATGGTTGCATATACTTAATACTTTTATGAGACAAAAAGCCTCACGCTCTGCATAAAAACTATATGTTGATTTAGATATATCAAACATAACAACAGAGGTATAATGTCATTATTTGCAATAGTTACAATAGTATAAAAACACTCAAAACTAACTTTTTTTTGCATATAAACCATAAGTAGTAACGTGAAACAAATTAATGTTCAAATCATAGATATGCAAACATTCCCTTACCAACCTAATGCTAATCAGGAACTAGTGAGAGATGCAACAGTTGCCCAATTACTTGGTGTTGATCCATTCAAGATTCAAGTAGGGAACAAAAGAAAAATTGAATTCCTACAATTCAAGAGGATTAATAATTTGCACTCATACTCTTTTCATATTCTACAATACAAAGTTCAAATTGAAGGCAAAAATTTTTATTTTGATTCTTCAAATGGATGGTAGTATAATACTTTTGTTCATGAGTTAAAATATTGAAGCTTAATGGCTCACGTGTAGAAGAATCATTTGAATAATTTGTATATGTTTTTTAAAGAATTTGTTAATTATTTTCAATCTATTCATACTTTAATCAAACTTTAAAAAAAATTTAATGCATTCAATATTCAATATTTTTATTTTTTATTTAAACGTATGATACTAGATATAAAACTATATTGTATAAAATATAAACACAATATATAAGATTAATAATTTCCTCTTATATAATTAAGATTGCTTAAAAACTATATATTCAAAATAGTTTCTTTCCAACTAAATATAAAACGTAAATATATACTCAAACTAATTTCCTCTTATATAATCAAAATTAATTAAAAATGATACATTGATAAAATTTTAAGCAACAATGGAACACTACAACTTATATTTGAGAATTATATAATAATTTATTAATTTTTAAATATTAAAATCATAAAATATAAAATTCACATAATAGAAAAAAGATGAAAATGATAAATAAAAGATAGAACTCACATATGACATAAAAAGAAAAATATATATAGTTGATGGTTCATAAAAATTTTAAAAAATATATCTATGAAAACTTAGAATATATGAGTAAATAGTATAAAAAATATAAATTTTAAGAAAATAAAATAAAATTTTAAAATTGAATGGGGCATGTGAGATATTTTTGCTATTTTTTATTTGTATTAATTAGTAAATTAAAAATTATTGAAGGGACCATTTAAGAAATTATATTAAAAATTTTATATAATAAAAAAAAATTAAAAATTTTGGACCCCCTAAACTATATGAGGCTCCCACCTGGTGCTGCATACAAACAATCATACGAGATAAAATGACTTTTGGCAGACCAACCAAAAACTTGGTGGGAGCATTAATTGCTAAACTGATAGTAATAAAAAGTATAGATAAAATGACTCTTCCTGGACGAGTGATAGCATTGAAAGATCATATATAAGAACATTGACAATAGATCTAAACTTTAATAGTAATCAACCCAAATGGAATAGACTACTGCAAACACGTTTGAATCATTAGTTGCTCTAATAAATAAAGCCTAAGATTCTTAATAGCTTGAAAAGAACATTTGTTCCACCACCAATCAGCACACAAGTGTCAAAGGAACTTTTTCCAAACGAGATCAACGAAACGAGCCAAAACCAAATATGCCCTCATTATTATTTTCTTTAAATCCACATTCAAGCACAAACAAATAGACTAAAAATTATTTTACAATTTCCTCTTTTGATCCAATGAAGGGAAAAGGCAAAAATAGGATACTGGCATGGCTTCTATGGACTTATATCTGCTATTTTGATGATATCACAATGAAGGATATTAAACACATTCATTTTGAAACTGTTTAGAAGTGCACCATCACAAATATCTTTTGATTTTGAAGACTGACCTTATATAAACAATAACATAATTTCATGTTTGCTAGATGATATTTTGATTCACCTTTTGGTTTTAAATAATTATTCTTCATATTAATAATGTAAATTAATTTCATTTTATTTTCCATACGCAAGATGGTTGATTTTGAGAACACCAACTCAGACAAATAAAAAACTAAAGCATATATGCTGCTCTAGCGCATGGGCCACAAGACCACCAGGAATAAAAGAACTCCATGAATCAGCCTCCCCCCGCTCCAAGCGGACCAATCCGGCCCAACCTTTGGACACCAAGCCTTAAAATGTAGCCCTAGATGGACACAAGACTGGCAATATTGGGCCCCAGCCATAGAACTCTTCATCCAAATGTTGTATAATCTCGGGCACTAGAATTCTCCAAAGAATCGTGTAAAAGGCATAGGCCGTACAGGTGCGGTCCTTTTCAATTCGTGAACTTTGAAAAGCTCTCAAGCAAGAATTCTTGCATGTAACAAACGTGAAAATACGCTGCTTCTAGTTCCCTCTTTGTTTGCTGGCTTACCTTTCGTTCCTTTTAACTCCAAGCAATTCAATGATGTTCAAGTTTGTTAAAGATAAACATATACTGTTGTCTTTGTCTACTTTCACAAGGCTTTGTGGTTTCACCCTTTTGTCATTGATCGTCACAGGTTAGCTTTGATTACACATATATAGTGGAGGAAAATGAACAATAATAACTTCTCTCTTCTCTGAAATTTTAGATAAGTAACTTTTAATCTAAAATCAGGTTTGTTTAATTCAAAATTGAACCCTATGGAAAATGAAGAGGATCGTAAGTTCTCTAGACAAAAGCTTGACTTTGCACAACTTTTACAAGATGATGAAGCTTTTGAAAATGTGTTCTTTCCTCCAATCTCCATGGACTACAATCCCATGAATATCAATGAATACATTGATTTCAATGAACTGCATCAATTGCTAAATGAGGAAAAGAGTGCCGAGGGAGTGCAATTCGACGTGCGAAATGAAGGTGGTGTTAATAGAGGCCACGGTAGAAACAGGGTGGCGTTTCAGATAAATAATGGTGGATTAATGAATGCTAAGCTTAAGATTGAAGGAAATGTGAAGAAACAGGTTAAAAAAAAGAGCTGCATAAAGGGATCTGTAGAGGCTGCTCAAATGAGGGAGCTAACTAAGATCAGAAATAGAGAGTCTGCCTCTCGTGCATTCGCAAAAAAGAAGGTAACTTAGAGCTTGCTTTGTAATTCCTTGGCTAAAGGAGTAAAAACAACAAAAAAACAATTAATATAGCTTCCCATGAATGTTTGAGCCTTTGATTAGCTTCTTGAGTGGCAGTGTAGACTTCTAGTATTACAAAATCTGCCACATTTTACTCTTTGAAATCACCCAACATATACGTCTGGAACGAAGCAGTTTGCTTCTGCTTTATGGTCGAAATGAACTCCTCCATATATGGAAATTGAGTCGGTCTGTTTGTCATTCTGTGGAAACACATGATCATCTACATTCCCTAAAATATTCTAATTAATATTGTATACCTTCATCAGGCTTACATCCAGGAGCTAGAATTAGAGGTGCAGAAACTCAGCAAGAAGAATGCAAATCTGAAAAAGCTGCTTCTCCTGGTAATTATATTCCCTTTTCCCATTGTCCTTTCATCTACAGACTACAGGGGCTTTGTTTTAGAGGGTGACCATGCTAGAACCCTGTCACATTCACATGGGTTAGGTTAACTTGCTAGGCTTGTGACTTGTGACAGAATAGTAAAAACAAAATCATAGTCATGGCTCAGCTTATAAAATATTTTAAAGTCGGCTTTTGTAGGTTGTAAATTACATAATTATAGGCATTATGTGCTTATAGAGACTAATCTTTTCTCTTTGTTTTTAATCCTAAGTTTTCGGAGGAAAGTTGTCCAAGCTTAGACATGACTCAGAAACAACTAAGGAGGACAGCCTCGGGACCAAACCACTTGGTGGGCGATTTTGATAGTCAAACAACAATATATGAAATAGGTTATGCCTTCTTTCTCTAAACATAAAACGATTTTTAATTGCAAATTGCCATCATACTTTTCAATTTTCTATGGTCTCTAAAGGTATGATATTTGGGGAAATTTGTCATACAACAATATCAAACTTTCACAGGTATTTCTACTTTGTAATGGATCAACCTTTCTGCAAGAGCAAAGCCATTTTCAGAAGTCATTGGCAGCTTAAAACGGAAAATATATATTGCCTTCACTTTTTGGGTATTGGTTTGGAACTTCCAAGGGAGCAGGGAATTGTAGGTGGTTTTCAAATTTTAATTGTCAAAGATATTTTTTTTAAAGAAAAGAAAAATGGCAAAAATGTAGCTGCCAAACTCTGAACTACTTGGTTAACACGTAGTTTCAATGCTTATTGAGTTTCAAGAGAGCATTACTTTACTAGTCCAAACACAATTAGAGATAAATGAAATTTTTTTTTCTTTTTAAAGCAGAGCCATTGCAATAGGACCTTTTAATTCTTCTAACGAGATAAAGTGGAAAGCACAGCCTTTACACAGAAAAAACCGTGACAAAACCAAGCAGGCAGGACGCATCTATGAAATTGTCTTTTGAAGAAGCAACTGGAATTATTGCTGCATTTTAACTATATCATAAAAATTACAATAAAAGAAAAAATTCTGTATATTGAACACCTCTCTCTCTCTAACAAATATAAAAGAAAAAAATAAAAGAAAGAATCAGAAATCACTCCGACGTGGTTGTAGTGGTATAAACTTTGTTATTTTCTACTCCCAGTTTTGCGTTTCCCATCAGCCGGAGCTGGCTGCCTCCCATTTCGATGCAAAGGGTGGCTAACTCCATTGGCTAGTTTCCTAGATGGTGAAGGCCCTGACATGGTATTTAAATTTTTGCTGCAAAAATGAAACGACCCTTTAATAACATGTCAAAAACTTAAAATGATTGTAGAGGATATTGGACATGATAGTATATGTTGCCTTACGTCAGTTCTGGGTTCCTTGCTGATTTGGAAGTAGGTTTCTTAGTCTTTGACTCAATTCCGTTGGTAAAGCTGCTAAGTTTGGACTGATTGAATTGCCAAAGCAAATCAGGCTCGGATGAGTCACTGGTAGCAGCATCAAGATCATCTATGTCATCAGCGCCAGCCATGTTGAACCTGTTACCCCCCATGAACATATTATATGATTGTTCTGGGTAAATCTTTGAAGAATCTTGCAGATATTTCTGGTAAAAGACATCAGACAAATTCCCATTCTCTGCTTCCCAACATCCTAGGGAGTTTCCTACTCTGTTAATGGCATCTTGCTTGTTCACCATAACCTTATCCACCCACTCACCCGACCCTGGTTCTTTCTCATCATCCCTAAAGTTTTGGGCAGGACTGATAACAGGAGGCCAGGGAGGTGAATTTGCTAATAGCTCATCAAGATCAAAACTTTGCCTCTTTTGCCTCAGTGTAGAGTTGGTGCACACCTGCAAGACCAGAACAAGTTATCGAATTTATACTCTAGGTCTACAGAGTATCTATATATCTGTGTATGTGTATGTCTATCGAGAATCCATGATGATGATATGAACAGTCAAGCTTTCTAGAGCATGTCGACTAAACCTGATACATGAATTACTAATGTATTTGTAAAATTTGGCAACATATTCCAACAAAATAATAACCAGAGAATTTCTCCCCATCCAACCAACTTTAATGGGGAGAAAAAGGAAATAGAAAAAACTGCAGAAAGTATTACGCCGCTATCCCCAGTATCATTCACTACACTGCACATAGCCATGAATTCAAGGAAACCATTCATACTCCACTATTCATGTCATCTTTAAATCATGAGGAAGAATCTGGGACTTGTGACTGATGCTGTTCGACTTTATTAATGAAATCAAAATTTGCATCCAATCATAATAGGAAAGCAATAAGTACCTCAATGTTGCCCACGTCACCCATGGGTTGTCTGGAGCCCAACATATCTCCAACCCGCTGATTAGTACTGAAGGGTGATAAGTCGCTAGCCTTTGTTCGGTATTTGTCAGAGCTGGCGGATACAGAGTGCCGACTTTGCTCTGTTTCTCCCTCTTTCCTTGCCAATGCTGCCTTAAGGGTAGCAATCTGAAAGATGATTCCAACGTATTACTAAAAGGAATAGAATCACATTTGCCAACTATCTCAAAGTAACCATCTCGACCAATATGTAGAGGTAATTAAGAATACAATAACCTGTTCTTTGAGTTCTTTAGCATCTGCAGTGTCTTTGTTCACTCGGGCAGCACCAAGTTCAACAGTAGCCACACGCTCCGCAAATTTGAGAGTGCTCATTGTTTCACCTATGGCATCAGGCTCAGGGCTTATGTGAACAAACATTAGTGTCTTGGCCTGCCCTCCTGAAAATTCATTTCCAGCCCCAATATTATTAAATTTTTTAGAAGGAAAAAAAAAATGAATGCAGTAAATGAAGCTCCTATATAGAACTTAAAAAACAACTATTTTGACTGTTTAAACTTACCAAGTGAATCCTGAAGAAGTTGAGTGAGTTTGCTGTTTCTGTAAGGAACATGTGGATTCTTTTGAGCAAGGGAAGCAATCACATCTCCTAAAGCTGAGAGAGATTTGTTTATGTGCTGTGCCTCTTTTAGTCGATCTCCTGTTACCTCAGACTTGTCTACTCTCTCACTTCCTGCAAGATCAACAAGATGCATGCAGCCACGGAGAATACTTCCAGATGTTAAATCTCTTCCTTGAGCATGGACAGTCAAGCAACTGCAAAGTAAGAAAAATAGAATTTAGCTTTTCAGAAGGAAGAAATATTTCAGGATCAAGCAGTAGAAATGTAAAGACATAAGAAGTTACCTATGAGAACGGCTACTACGGTCATTTAGGGCTGTTGCACCAACTGCACGATTCCTGTGTCCTAGGTTCATCAGATCGATAACATCGGATGTTGATGAAACAGGAACGAGGTTTGCATCTGGTACATTGAGACCTGTCTGAGAACTGTTGCGAATTTCTAATGTATTAATAGATTAAGGGTAAGCCTGGAGCGAAAATTGACTGGCAAGGACCAACCATTCAAACTTTTTTGAAAGTAAGAGACTTAACATTTCTTTTTCATTTTTAAACCAATTTCAAGTTTCTTAGCCTTTTATTTTCAGAGCATCACCCAGCTTTTGATCAAGTTCTAGATGAAATTAGAATAGTAAGACAGCTTTTCTAAGTTATCAATCCGTCAAAACAACTTTTCACAGATTTTAACTGAGATAACATGATCTAATTTTATAAACTTGTGGGACGTAAAACTAAATGAATTGAAAAAGGATATCTTTTGTTACTTCCATCTGAAACTAGGAGATCTCTGACTTGCTCGTTATATATTTCAATCATCTGGACAGCAACATCATAGCGGAAGGTATCCTTTCTTTGTTCTGCCAGAAGAAACAAATCGCCTAATGCCCTATAATTAACACCTTGATTTTTCTCTGTCAGGTCTCTAGGTCCAGCCTGGAAATGTAAAAACCAAATAAGCCAATAAATTCAAAAGAAAAAGCTATATTTTATTAAACAAGTATTAATGCATCAAATTATCATACTTCTAGTAAACAATCCAACCATGTCTTACCATAGTGTAAGTTTTTCCTGACCCTGTCTGGCCATATGCAAATATGCAAACATTGTATCCATCAAGAACCGACCGAATCAGTGGCTGCATATCAGAAAAAACCTCCGCTGCAATGCAATAAGATATAACTAAGTAAAGAATGTGAAAATTGCAGAAACATTATCAATAAGCAATTAGCCTCTTAGTGAAGCAACCTTGAGTTGCAGATTGCCCAAAGACTTTGTTGAAGGTGAAGGACTTGCGTCCTTTACCATACTTTGATGGGGTGTTGATGGTGATGTTTCCCTCTTCCATGTAATCCACAGTGCTCAGATAGCTTGACCGTCCAGACAAGAATGGTCTCACACGGCAGTAAACACGGATACTTCCTGGTTAGATAAAGTAGATAAACCTTTCTAATCAATTGGAGGACACAATACAAGGACAAGCATGATGATGTTTAGAACTTATGCAAAAAACAAGTAGGTAACTTACCTTTAAGGTCCTGCACTTGATTGTATAGCTTGCGATTTTCTTCTAGAACCCTATGGTAACCAGAAGCAGCATGAGCTAGACCATGAATATGCATACCTGTAAAAAAATGCATTAACCAAAATTAGAGAAATACCATGCTTAGCGCTTCCATAAAACAACAAGAAATACAAATAGATTCTTCTATTAAAGCAAAGTAAGTATACCAAGATTGTTGAATTCTTCATGAAATTTCATCTGTATGAATTGCATGCCAGTTTTTGTCGCATTAATAGTATGCTTTAGCTCCTACAAAAATTAATAAAACATATAAGTGCTCTAGCCAAGTACATAAATTGACAAGAAAATAGACGATATGACACAATTAGCTCCCACCTGAATATCTCTTTGTTGTTGATCAAATAACATTTTCTGTTTTTGAGATCGACCTTTTAATTCCTCATCATCAATGAGGTTTTTATGAAAGGAATCTTCTTTCCTCCAGATTTTGATGTTCTTTTCCTCAATCTAAATCATTACAATTACGGGAAAAGAAAAAGTTTCAGAAACTCAAACTACGTCACTAAGACATCAAAGTAAAGTCATCTAGTGACCTCTGCAATAGATAAGGATCATTAGATACCTTTTTATTCCCAGGAGTCGGTTTTAGTAGAGACTTGTTGCAATGAGAAGCAGTGATGTCTTTTGATGTCGTTTTCATCTTTCAAATTTGAGAAAGATAATAAACAGATAGTTAGTTGAGATAATAATTATATAGTAAATGACTTTTATTCTTCTGTAAATTTTGAAGCACAAACTTCACATAGAAGAAGACTAACATACCATTTCACATTGGCTCGCAATCCGATGCTCAAACTCCTCTACAACTTTACTGAGCACAGATTCAACAAGCTATTGACAACCAAAGATGACCCAAATAAGTAACAGAAACAGCAAAAAGGATAATCTTCCTTTATGATAGCGGTGGTGATAAATAAAGAGGGTGCAAAAACTAAAAGAATATCACGCAGACATGAAACGGTTGCACTATTAGTAGTGAACACAACAAGGGAGGAAAATTGGAATCTTGAGGAAAAGTATCCTCAAGGTGCAAGGCACCCAAATGTTAATTAGACAACCCTGCATTTGCAATCCTATGATTAGGGCAAAACTAACACATGACTACTACAATGCGATCATTCCACTATCCCAGCCTAGATAAGCAAAGAAGTACTACACAAGTTTGATATGGTTTTTGACAGTAAGGAGCCAATGAAAACTTACCATTGGAACTTCTTCAGGCTTTTTGTCTAATAGAATGGCACGAACCAGCATACTTAACGAACCAGAACTGGCCTGCTTGTACAAGAAAAACTTACAGCATTCATTCTCATTGAAGTAGAATATAACACAAGTGAATACTTTAAACAGTTAAAGCTCACCAACCATTTTATTAGGATCAATTTCACTGGATTGACCATTCAATAATTTGTCATTCATGGTCGAGGTCCTTTGCAAGGAGTTCATGAAAGGCTCTGAATTTTTTCTTACAAATGCCTTTCCCAAAGTGGTGGTGGCAGGTTTTACATTTCCACCAAATTTCCACACTCCATTTCCGCCTGTGAGCTTCCATTCGCTATAGGACTTAAGTGCTAGAACACAATTCACAACCCTTGCAGATTTGCCTCCCTAACAATTTTAGGCAGATTAAAAATAAATAAATAAATTACTCAAAAAAAAAGTTTGTTTTAAAACAAAAGAATTGTTAAAAAAAAATTACTTGGAAAACATACTTGTTCTAGGTCAGATGCCTCAAAAGTAGGAAGCCCCAATTCTTTCCCAGCTACTAAGAAATTCCTTACATTTTCAAAGTACTGAAATGCTGACAATGCAGCTCCATCAGGTATGAGAGCCGCATCACATGGACTTTCCACCACCTAAAAACCAATTACCCCAATGAAATAAACCGTAATTAGAAGTATAGAATCTATTTGAAAATCCAAAATTAGAAAGGTTTTACCTTAGGCACAGCTCCAGTTTGAACTTTATTGAGAACATTGCAGAGGATTATTCCACTCCTCAAACCAAGCCTAAATTCTTCCTCTGATGGCTCTGCCGGCAAATCTTTAGCCGCCACTACTCCAACCATCTTCCTCAGCCATCCAGCCGCTTCATACCTTCTTGATGCTACCATAGAAGATATCATCACATTCAGCTTCTTTTCTTTCTTTTTTTTTTGTTTTTTTTTTCAATTCACAAGTAAATTATCTCATTTAACTCTTATTTCCAAACATGGCACAATTCATCTATCTAAATTTTAAAAGAGTGTAAATGATCAAGGATCAGTCTTTAACAGATGACATGAAACCACAGAAAATCAATCAAGAGCATCCAAAGAATCCATAATAGTTTCAAGTAAAAGGGGTTTTTGTTTTCTATTTCAATATCCGGTTTAATGCATGGTGCATAAGAAAGGAAAAAGGTGGAGGGGATCAGAGAAGGAATTGGGAGAAAACAGAGTAATTTTCAACAATTTTTCATGGAAATCGATCGTTGTGACTAGTTAAAAGTATAGAAGAAATCATTGTTTTTATTAGAAACTTCATCAACAAAATCCAGATGCTGAGAGACCAAAACAAAAAAAAAGAGAGAGAAATGAAAGAGCAAAATGAAAAACAGTACCAGCTTCCTCAGCTTTCCTAGACTCCAAATCAAGATCTTTGGAGCGATTGCCATGCTGTTGCAGAACATCCTCCACAACTGAAGCTACTGAAAACGACAACGTTCCTTCTGCCGCCATTTTCTCTCCACGAATGATTCCAAGAAGAAAAGAAAAATTATCACAACTCCACCATCAAAAATTCTTCCAAATGAGAGCAAATGTAGCTTGAAATGAGAGATCAAACAAGGAAGAAACAAAAGAAACCATATATAGAAAGAGAAAATAAAGCAAAGTTTGGTGGGGTTTTTTCTCTTTTCTTTTCCTCCTGTGATATTTTGTGGGGAAGTTGGAGTAGGAGTTGAAGATCCTTTATGATATTAACACAGAACTTCTACAACACAAATCACATTCTCTATACGAAGTGGAAAAGAAAGCTAATTCTGCTTTATACTCTCAGTCTTCTTTGAATCTCTCTTTTCCCCCACGGCTCCGAGCCTCCTTCCGAACCTCCCGGCTTCAGAAGCGAACTCTTTCTCCTTTTTATTTTCATCTTATTGTTGAATACAAATACGTAGGACGGTGTTCAGGTGCTCCCTTGGCGCGTGGGTTCAAATCATGATTAAGGAAAGGACAAGTATGATTAAGGTAAGTATTAAGTAATTAAATCTTGCGATCGCGGGAATGCGAAGTTTGGTTGGGTTGGCCAATGGCCCCCTTAAATGTAAACTCCGGCGTGGCCCATCAACAACTTGAAAGCTTTTAGACTTTCACCTACGGAGACCAGCCGAAGCTAACAATCTCACTGCTTTACCCTTTATTTGCTTTACAAATTACAATTTATCTGAGACAAACAAATAAATAAATTGGGTTAAAAGAAACTCTAACGTATATTCTAAAAATGAAAGGTCGACGTTCAGCAATTAGAGGAACATAATTTGTTTTTCTACAGCCATATGAACTTTATGATAAATTAGTGCAATTTAATTAAGGTTTTCCATATTTATCTTTTGTTTTTCTTTAATTACCAAGGGACTTCTTCCTCTGATGATAGCATTTATAAGGAAAGGTAATCGCATGCTCTAAAAAGTGATCATAATCATTTCATTAGATAGATGTTACTATGTCCCTTTGGCCTTTAAGTCCATTTGCAATGCAAAGCGAAGCAACATTCTATATAAATCTACCATGAAGTAATTCAAAGCAACCCATTTTGATACTTCATTCTATCAAAGAAAACAACACAGCCCATTTCACAGTCTTTCCTGCCAACAACCCCAAAAGAAAAATGGAATAGAAAGGACAGTCGTCAGCAAGGAAGTGCATACGCATACAGCTGGAAATATATCAAGCTTGATCGATACGTTATGTGTTCCTATATTCTTCCACATACTGCCGCATTTGAAGCTTCTCACATTTGTGGACTGATCTTCCCAGAATTTTCCTTTTTCCTCAGTTGCTCTTGATTTGTTTAATAACAAGCTTAGCTTTTAAAGCAATTCCCTCCAACCCAGTTTAAAGAAACATTTGAACATTCAAAAATTTGGGTGGACAATGGTCTTGTTTTGTAGGTTTCGTTTGATGCTCTTGAGCCAGATAACGAACGTCACAAGAAGTTCAACTTGCAACCGGATGACTTCCTTTCACAAATTATTTGGCAAAGTTCAAAAATGTGGTTGGATTTAGTGGGTCTTTCTCTAATCTCTCATTTTCAAAATTAAAGAATGGTTGGGAGCAACCGAAATGTTATCTCAACGCGGATTTGGAAGCTCATTCAGTTGGATCTCTCATACTGACAAAGCCACAAGAAATGGAGTCTTTGTTGCAAAGCTCAAAATGCTATCAACAAAAGACGACTTACCACCTACCTTGCTCCCGCGTTTAGCCACATTGTTTTCAGGAGCCTAACTTTGTTTACTGTTTGATTAGGTTCATTACACGTAAGTTTGGAACTGGTGGGTCTATGAGGAAAATTACCAAGGATTTGAAAACTATTAATTCTTTTCTGTTACAAAAACTAACTTATTATGATTTGTTAATAAAATAAAAATGCATTAAGAATATTGTTAATTATTAATGAGTAATTATAAGCAAAATATATTTAAAGGTACAACATTAAGTCCAATTACTTTAAATTTTAAACATAATCAATTATTGTGTTTTGTGGAATATTAAAACAAATGATATTTAATTAATTAAACTTATTGATTTATTTTTTTAAAATGAAATTTAAATACTTTATGCTTATTTACATATATAATAAAAATCATACTCAAACACATGAGTGTAAAAATTTAATTCAATATTTAATTCTTCCATAATGTCAAATGAAATGATCCAATATTAAAATAAATCAATAGTCAAACTCAAAACTACTGATTAGTCCCATGACACTTACCTATAGAACCAACCACTTGGTGGTTAAAAAGCACTTTAATTTAACCTTGCTGGAGCGTCTTGGTTGAGTTTGAAAGCCACGAAAATAAACAGCACTTTGCCACTTTATTTATATATGTAACTGTAATCTTAGGCATACCAGCAATGTGTCTTGCATGCGCTGGTTAAAAAGTTTGAAAGCTAAAACAATTTCAAATATTTTTTTCTAATTAAACCAATATACTTACGTGGAAAATGGCCCACCCCAATGGGTAGGCAACAGGCACCTTTCGGTGGTGGAAATGGTGGTTGAAAACTGTTATCAAATGAACTTTGGGTCATCTAGGAGGCAATGAAAGCATTAACCAAATGCCACTATCAGTGTTGGACGTGATGATCTTGAGGCCTAAGTAAAGGAAAAGTGGAAACCTATCTCTTTCCTCTTGGATTTCGCTGTGCCTTTTTTCTTCTTTTCTTTTTGCAAATTGAATGAATCAAACAAGCCTTTTACTAGGGTTGGGACGAATTTCGAATGATTTTGCTTTATATGTTGATTTACCATTACTACAAACTCACCTACACTTTTTGTTATCACTGGAAAGGTAGCAAACTCTTGAAGGAATTATTCACAAAACTAGTCATAAACCCCACACCACATGCATTTCAAATAGATTAGTGAGAGATTTGTACTAATATATCATCAGTGTTTTTTTTTAACACCAATTTATGATCGTTTGTTAGGTTAATAGACTAATTATATCAAAGTAGTTGAGATATTAGAGAACCCTATCTAGAATCTAAACTCCCTTAATAACGTGGATAATATGAAAAATACGTTGTCTATAAAATGTTGGCAAAAGCATTGACATTATTTAGGGAAATCCATTAGAAAAATTTACATAAAAAAACAAATACTTATTTTAGGGAAACAAAAAAGGCAATCCAAACAAATATAAAAGGAAAAACTTGGGCCATGTCAATATTTTTAGGTAGATAATAACAGCCACAATATTTGAAAATCGAAACTATTTCAAATACCCATTGAATTGAACGGCTTATATATATATATATAAAGAGACAGACAGGGAAGAAAAAAAAAAGAAAATGGCCCATAAAAATACGATAAAATATAATAGTCGCAGAAAAGCAGACGTTGGCTTCAACGTTCAAAAATTTCAAATCCCTGGTTCGGTACCAAACCGAACAGGTCCGGATAAGAGCGAGGCCCACCTAGAGCGGCCATGTCGGGTCCCACTTCACGGGACATCGGCAGGCCTTCATATATATTTGTTTTTAAAGGAGGGGGCATGGGGCCCCTGTTTCAATGCCCAGTACATGAGCATTGTCTTAAGACAGGCAAATCAGACGTCGCCGTCTAGCATAAGCAAACGTCGTAGTAGCTACGTGTCATGCTCCTGGTGACAGATTTACAGACTTAAAGAGTTACTTTATTCTCTTGCCACGTGTTAAAGCTTCACTCTTTGGCTTTCTAGCCAAATGGAGTCATTCACAGACCCACCCGCAGCTTTGAGCGCGTGCGATGCATCATTTGTTCTTGACTCGGACGGGGCGACGGCTCGTTCATTGAGAATACCCAAAGCTATTAAAGATTTAAAGTATCTCCCAAGGACGGCTTAAATGCCAATTTCATTTTACTTATACAATAGAAGTAAGTAATGCACTTAAATAAATATATAATGTAAAAATAGGAAAATGTGGGCATATGTCTTTGTTTGACTTTTTTTATAGAGTTACTTGTCGGTTGGCATAAGCCTCTCAAGTAGTAGCCAAGCAGAGAATTGACCGATTAGCTTATAGCTTAGCAATCAAGGCATAGCAATTACTATTTAGAAAATGGCAAAATCAAAAAAGAAGGGAAAAGCTTATCCCAAAATTGACAGACAGAAACAAGCTACAGTCGAGGAATAATGCCAGTAGGGGGACTCCATTTTTATCATTACAGCCAAATTGGAATAGTCTAGCTGGAATTGCACAAAACTGTAGCAAATTTTCCATAATCCAAATCTCTGACACTGTTTCGTTTAATCACTACAAAAGAGAACCATTAATGTGCATCCACTCCAAGGAGGAAAGAAAAGGTCCATCATGCCATTGACAGAAATTTGTGCCCTTCAAATTACCTGATATTATTAATTCTAGACAACGAAATAGGACTTGAAAAGGAGAAGAAAGAAGAGAGAGAAAAGGGAAACATCCATCAATGGAGTGAAGGCAATGGTATAGTATTTCTGAGTGAATCAGAGCCCATATTTTTGGACAAGTGTGAGATTAATTATGCAAGTCCCAAAGCAAGCTTTATTCTAATGATGGAAAAACAAATGATTAATCATTCCTAATTATACATGAAAAGAAAGTTGCTTAATTGTTAAACTATAATTACAATACTAATCAGAGCAAGAAAGCTGGTGATCTTTACAGTTAATATTAGAGAGGCTGAAGTTATCATTTGGGATGAATGCCCTTTTTCTCTTTAACACCTTCACATCACATGTTAAGTGAACCCAACTATGTTGACGCTGGCAACTAAAGCCATGATTATATTCATGGATTACAATGTCGGGTGGGCATCACTTTCTGGTGCAGGAATGTGCAGGTTCCTGCTGCGAAGATGGGAAGCCACATCATACAATGCATCCACATGGGTCACCTTATCCTGAAATCCTAAACTGCCCAATGTTTTTTCCCTTGTAATTGTTTTTTTTTTTGGGTCGTTTTAAGTTTTCAGATTGGGTGGAAGACGATGTTTGACACAATGTTTTACATACAGGATCAGTGGTGTACAAAATGAACTAATAGGATTTTTTAGAGCAAGAGTTAGGACCCAAAAGCAAGAGAAATCCCAAAATTTCCAATGCAAAGACAAAACATGGAAATGGAGTAAAAATTACTATCTTGATTTGCTGACAATTTAATGAAGGGGCAAAGTCAAACAAGTGATGTGTGATGATTATTGTCACTTTTTAATTTTTAATGTTTTTTATTATTATAAATATAAAATTATATTATTTTATAATTACTCTTTAATCACTATTTATTCAAAATTTTGAATTCCAAACGGTTGGTTTGATGGTATGGAATCATACATTGAAATTTGATCAAAAGAACCTCACAGATATAGCCAAGTAGTGGACCACTGGACCTCTTCACAAATTTGATTACACCTGTTATTAGTGCAAACATAATTTTGGCACCCTTTATTATCGCATGGGGTGCTGAGGGATAAAAAATGCATGCCATTTTCAAATGAAAGATTTTTCTTTTCTCATGATCATCTTCTGCAGAAAAAGTGTGGAATTTTTCCATCTAGGGTCGTTAATTTCTTCAATATCTATTGCCCAGAAAGCTATAAAACCCGCCACTTGCAGCTCCAATAATAACAGTTACTTTAGAAAGGGTAAACTTTAGCGTATTCCCATTATCACATTTAAGGATTATATCCACATAGTAAACGAATAAATAGTCCCCATGTTATATTGGAAAAGTTAAAGTATCCTTCATCATGATAATTATTGTTGTTGGCTGGCCTGGATATTAAAAAGTCTTTTGAAGGAAATTTTGGATCCGAATCCCATCTGGAAAGCAAACGCCAGCCCAATTTCTAACCACACATATAACAGTTAAAACTCCAGGGCAAAGCTAAATATCAGGTGGGTGGATAGAAAAGAAGACTTTATTTTCAAGAAAAGGGGTTGTTAACAGGCCAAACCATGGCAGTAGGTGGTGGCGAAGGCCTAAAAAATTAGAAGAAGTGGCTTGTTGTTAGAATGTTTGGTTTAACCTTAATCAATCGAAGAAGGAAAGGCAGAAAGAAAAATTAAAATAAAGAGCAGAAAGCTCATCGCATTCACAGGTTGTCCCCTTTTTTTTATTAACTTGTGGGGGTAGGGCAGCCAGCAGTCTCAAAAAATTATGAAAGCATTGCACTCCTGTATCATTTTAATGGCCCTATACTCTTTGATCGAACAAGACTATGATGGGAGGTGAAAGGGCAGTCCTTTTGTCCTCTCTCATTCCCCTCCCCTCCCCTCTAATTATACTGTGGTGGTGGTACTTGCTGCAACATTTTTCTGCTGATATTTCAGCAACAACATCACAATAATGTCAAAGAGGAAAAGTTAAATAAGGAGAATTTTTTTAGTTCCATTACTCAAAAGTTTCCAAGCCTACTCCACACCCCCACATGCCAGACAGAGGACATAAAAGGAAATAAAAGTCTAGACCATTGAGCAAGAGGAATGTGAAATAAATGTCCTATAGAAGCTATCAGGGGTTCTAGCTTATTCCAGTACTTTCTACTTGGGATTTGGGGAATGGCTTTTTCTTTTGAACTCAACCTCCATGTGTCAATGTGATGTTATGAACTGTTAATCACATCCAATGCATGAAAGGAATCGTCTTGATTCTTTTCGTATATAACATAATGGTCCACCAGAGATAGGAGAAAAGAATGCCCTTAAAGAATGTCAAGAGAGGCACTGAGGGGGCCTCTAAGTTGTCATAGTCTTCCGATGATAAGATGAAGCTCTTAGGATTCCCTTTATAAGGCTAATGAGTTGTCAAATTATGCCCACTTTCTCGTTTTTTGCCACACTTATAACTGGCGTTGGGATGGAGATGTAAGAGGAATTTTCTAATCAAGGCAATTCTCATGTAGACCTAAAGTTTTCAAGTGGGATATGTTTTGAAGAGCATACGTCCCATTCTATAATCTTTAAAACTATTCATTTTACTCTGAATATATCAACAAGAAAATGATTCAAATATCTTATCAGACATCAATAAATGACATAACGTTTTGAATGATTAAACAAAGTTTGATCAGGCTTCTTTGACTTAAATAAACTCAGCTCTTTTGGAGATAAGTTTACAGTATTGTCTCAGGTTTATGATATCTACTTGGAACTCTCACTCTCATCCTCCAACCACATGATCTAGGGACAAGCTTATTAATAAAAGCCAAGCATTTTCTGTTGTGCTCTGTTGGACTTGGAGGGTAGACGTATGAACAGTATAACCAAAAACAGTTAAGCTCGTTTGTGATTTCGTAACAGATTACAAGTGTGTTGTTCCATCAGAAAATCCCTATCCCAACAACTCTTATCCTTGCAAATCCCCATCCCAAATGCCATATACTTGCTCACGAAGCAAACGTGTTGGAATGCTTAACGTGTTTGAATGCCATATACCATTCGTGGGAGTGCTTGTATAGAAAGGCGGTTTGGGACCTTGGGTAGCTAAATTTAGTCCACAGCAAAAGCCCAAAGCTACAGAATTGGACTGGAGTCCTACCCAAAGGCCATTGGAAGGGAACACAATCACCCAAAGGCCAGATGTAGCCCAAAGGAGCGAAGAAGCAGGATTTTCGCTACATGGCATGTATGAGTAGCCCAAGGGTTCACCACGCGAACAAGAAAGGAGCTAAACCCTCAGGAATGCCAAAAACAAAACAAAAAGCACACAACTCAAAGAATGATTTTGTAGTCCCAACTCCCAAACTTGTGATGCCAGCTATCACATTTTCACAAGTACCCAAACGGGGCTCAATCAAGTCGAGATCGAATCCGACTCAAAAAAGTTGTATCCAACTGATTCAGCAAGCCCCGTCTCCCCAAGCCATTACACCTGCACAACCCAATTTACCTTTCCAGCAACCATCTACGTTCAATTTTGCCTAAGTTTTATATAACTTGAAAGTTGAGAACGAGTGAGAGAGAAAATAGGGGCAACCAGCAAAGCAAGTACGTTGAAACAAAGATAAATTACTGTAATTATCTACCAATGCTTTAACAATGTATTAATTTAAGCTCACAGTGTACTTTTTTCGTCATTATCATTTGTCAGTATATCATGTCCACACCTTCCTCAGGAAGCTTTCATCTTACAGGGTTAAAGACGAGGAGATGAGGATCAAATCAATGTTGGTAAAATCTACCAGAAGAATACACTACATAAACATCTGTGAAACTGTATCACTACCAAGATGATGTATTACTGCCCGGTCATATGCCAGGTGACAGCGTGCTATATCTTTGTTTGAGCATGACGCACCCTCACAATGTGTGAGGCTGTGGATCAGGAGGGAAAATATTGACAAGAAACCGATGAATCATCTCAAAGCTAGTGAATGTGATAACAGCTGCAGGTGTGGTCCTGATAAGATTTGTTGCACACCCACGGTAGAATCCAGCAACGCCTTCTTGCTGAAATACTTTCCTAATGCAATCAACCACACCAGAATATCGTTTCTCAGAGTGATGTCCCTGTTCCTGAAGCCTTGAGCGTACCACCTATATTGTGCAAGAATAAAACATAACCTTTTTATTTTCATCAGCTTACATAATTAAACAGCCAATAGTTAGAGAGAAAGAGATAAATGCAACTATTAAACATAGGCTAAGGCAATTAAGACATACTGACATCCCTCTTCTTTTTTACCTTGAAAGTGCAATGCAATCTTTTCAGTTTAAAGTAAGTGAGCGGTTTTAACATACTTAACCAAAATGAGTTGTAAACATTCATTCATCATACCTCATGTGGGTAAGTCAACGTGGATGCAAATATTTTGGAAACTGATGAGGCAACAGCAACATCACGTGCACTGAGTTTATCCATTGTAGTGTTATCTGCCAAGACCCCATTCAGTTAAAATATATTCGATGAATATATACAACTTAACACAAGTAGATTATTAACCTTTATCAGCTAAATATAATTTGATCTTCTCATATGTCGGAAACTGAATGGCAACATGACTGATACCTGCTAATGCAGGCACGAGACCACTGTTCATCATGGAAAATATCAGACACCATCATTTCTTAATTCAGAGCAGTTAAAAACAACTTTAACAAATAGAAATCATCAATTTCTTATTGACAGAGAAAAAAAACCTGTATAGACCCCGAATACCCTCCTCATGAGCTATTCTCCTCAAAGCAGAAAGAGTACTACTATAAGGAACCACTCCCGCTCTCATTCCTTGAGTCTAGATAAAAGAAATGGGACAGATGTCAATGCATAAAAAAGTCAACAGCTCTAAAGCTATTGTATTTAAACAGCTGCATAATACAATTAAAATAAAAACATCAAACCATGTACACTAGATTATAAATACCAGAATTCACCATAAAACAATCCTATAAAGCCAAATCGAACAGCCTAAATAACACTAATCAGTCATCCACCCTTTCAATGCAGGCATTGATTTTTCTCAACTCTCTTCTATCATTTTTTCCCAAATTGTATTTGTCTTCCTTCTAAAGGGTTATTACTTTCCTCTGGTAGGCTTCCTAGTTTCTTTTTCATTTTTGAGGGTTGATTGGCAAGAGGGACATAGGCAATTATCAAAAGCAACAAAAGAGACAATAGGGACAAAAGTTACGATATCCATTAACAAATTATAATTGGAATGAAATAACAGGCAAAATAACTAAGAAAATTAACCCATAGGCGAGGCGCCGTCTTAGCCTTCCCTGATCAGGATCGCTCCCACATATATGCCACACTATCAAGAGTTTTGATTTCTTTCATCATATGTCATTACATAATAAAATAATAAAGTATAAATTTGGTAGACGCACTTGAAGTCTTGTCTTCACAACCCAGAGAGGATTTGTGAAAATGGTTGTCGCAGCTCCTGCACCAGATGCAGCTAGCATGTTTGCACCTATCGAGAGATGGTGATTCTCATCTACACACGAACCCAGGAATAGTAAGTCAGAAATTAAAAAGAAAATGTGCAAGATGATAAGGATAGAAAAAAACCAAAACGGAAGTGTGAATCTTATAGGCTAGGAACTGACTATTAGAACAAAGAAAGCCTTTGAGCTGCTCATACATTGTAAAGTATACCTGCAAGAGGAAAGGATTGCGTCAAATTCAGCAAGTACCAAAACAAGAGACAGTCAGAGGGAGAAAAATAAAAATGACCTCTACTCAATAATTAAGGAAGTGAAGCACATCAGCATCAAAGAGAATAATTTACCATGCTATAACAAAAACCTCAAATGGAAATCTAAACAAACAGATAGATAGGCTTCATGTTTTAATTACTTCAATCATAAAATCCTAAAAAATCGAGTGTAAACTTCTCAAGAACAGAATATGCATAGTTGGGATAGGAAATAGCAAGTATAATAATTATTATGTTGCATGGCAAATCAAAAGTACGCAATGACAAAGAAGCCAGAGTTTGACATTTGTAGTTCAACCTTGTGAATAAATTACCTAACTTTTCAATAGCATATAAAAATTTTGCTCTACAAGCTTCAGTTTAGCTCAATTACTCAATTAAACTAAACAACTGCTGTAATGCCACTGCTTCTTTGGATAATTTACTTGAAATATTCAAACGGACACCTCAAATTTTATGCTATCCAGAGTTAAAAAAAGATTATAAAACAGAATTGCTGATTTTAAATCCGTGTTGGGCTATCCCTATGTACTTTGGGTAATTATAAGCGAAATGTTGCTGTCAATTACACCTGGAATATATGATATAATTTAAGGTGGAGGTGACAAACAAAGAAAATGTGAGTAGAAACCATAGAAAAAAGATCCTTGCTTTTCATGAAATACTTGGGCTACAATCCTAAATACAGCATAACTGCATAGTAGAACTCCGGTTGAAGGAAAGGGCTTAGTTTGTTTCGTGTGTGTATGCAAAATGTGAATTTACCATTGTCATAATTGAGTATGGAAGATTCAGGAAACTTAACTGCAGAGGAACCTAAATATTTTAATTTCATATCAAGTCAGGGAGTGGGGGCAAGAAAAGGATCTGGATAAATAAGCGCTGACCTTGTACTAACTGAAACATGCAACAGGTTGTTTCTTTAAGTTAAATATCCAACTGATCATGAAACAAAGCAGCAAAACATCTAACCATATTTCTTTCCAAAATTCCTGGATCCTTGCAAAATAACTCAAGGTATTGTCACCAAGATAAAAACTTTAGGATCAACACAAGCCGACTAATAATCCACTACAGTCTTTGCAAACCATTGAATTTACAAACTTTGACTTTCCCCATTACATAATAACATCCAAATTAAAAAACTCATCCAGCCTTTACAAACGGGATTGGAACTACTTAGAAATAGAAACAGGGAAAGAACGACTTACTGCCCAATTTGGAAGTAAAGCGAGTACAGTGGGAGAAAGCCCACGATACATGCCACGCAAGCCTTCCTTCCGAAATATTTGTTCTAAGCTACCTACTATAAGACTACCTGACCAAATAATTAAACAAAAAGTTAGAATTAGAAAACTTTAAACAGCTCATATTTCTGTTTTCCTCAAAAGAAAGTAAATCGGATCTGCATACCTCTAACGGCTCCGTTACCGAGCTTTGGCAGCCCATGAACCTGAAATCTTGTCTTTATAACATCTAAAGGACAAACGAATGATGCAGCAATAACACCTGCACGTGCAAAAAGAGGTCGAAATTCAGTTATTGACATAACGGATTAGGGAAAGGGAAGGAAGTATTCAACATACCAGCGGCTGCGCCGGCACCAGCATTGCAAAGGAGAACCCTGGAATTAGGGGCATGAGAATCGTTGGACATGTCTTGAACCTTTTAAATCAATCTGAAAAAAGGCGAAGATTTTAGCCAAAGAAAAGGAGTCCTCTCTCGAGAGGGATATCGCCGACAACCAGAGTCGCATTGCCAGAGGATATACTCGTTGGTGTGAGTTGCGTTAGCTTGTGAATAATCGAGTCGAATCGCCTGAGTTAGGGTTCGATCCTCGTTTGTTTTCTCTTATATATACAGGGGAGGCGCAAAAAAAAAAAAGGGGAACTACTACGGAGAGGATTGGCTCCAGAGTTTGGGTGTCGTTCCATGAGAACGAGGAATCGCCATGAGATTTGGGAAATAAGAGAGACTTTTATTCCTGTTCGGATTTAAAAAACGTGAGGCTTTTGTTTGGCTATCATCATCCTATCAGTTCTCAGCCGGACGATTCGCCACACTTGGGACCCAATGGAATTAAACGACTGATTCTGAGTTAAATAATGATGAATAAAAGGCCATTTTTGCACGAAACAGCCTCGACAGTTGTACAAATTTTGGCACCTTTGGCTTGGGGTTTGGTCCTTGACCAAATTGGGTACCGCACCTAACCTCAACCAGGCTGTGCATGAGCGTCTGGTTGCTACGAGCAACCCAATCCAAGTCAATAACTGAAGTCAATATGACCATTTACATTTTGGAATTTATTATTTGAATTGGAAAACTTTTCTGCCAATGACATAGGGTGGGGGACTGTTGTTCAATTTTGACAAGGAAAAATAAAAGAATTTTTGACAATGTCAATTGCCTCCCCCACAAGGTAATTCTAATCCAAATGAACTAAATTTGTCAAACAATTTATGGTGGAAAATAATTAATGTTCACGTACGGGCTAATTATGATTTCATGTTCTTTTTTTTGAGATAATCATTTTAGTTAGGTCTAGCAATTCATACATTCGTATTTTAACCATATCGTATAAATATAAGATATTAATAATTAAAAAAAATTATGAGAGATAACCTTCAACATAAGTTCAATTCAAAAATATTATTACTATAATTTTAATTAATTTTTAATTAATTTTAAACATAACTTAGCAACAATCTCTTTTAAACAATTTCAAATAAATTAAAATAGTTTCGATTTACTCTATCCCGCCATCCAAATAAAAATTTTAATATTAAATCATGATTTCTCTTTCTTGTCAAACACTATCTATCTCACCATCTAGTTTTTTCTCGCTATCTCATAGAGTAAAAATGATATCAAAGTATGTGTTTTAGGTTTTTGAATTTATTGATTTATATTCATAGAACTCAAAGTTAATGAGTTAGAGTTGATTAAGCATATTTGTAAATTAAGGTACTGTATAACTTTGGTAATCTAAACCTAATTGCGAGGAAGCAAATTACTTAGTTATAAGGTATTGCATTACTAATTTTTAAACATTGTGTTATTAATTTTTAAGTACTGTGTGACTGATTTTTAAGTATTACGTAATTTAATCATTGCATATTTAGTTTTTAAGCATTATATGACTAGTTTTTAAGCTTTGCGTGACTAGAATTAGACATTGCGTGATTAATTTTAGACAATGCCTAAATACCAATCACATAATGCCTTACTAACCAATCACGCAGTATCTTGCTAACTAGTCACGTAATGCCTATCAACCAATTATGCAATGCCATATCAACTAGTCACGTAATACTTAAAAATCAATCATGCAGTATCTAAAAATTAATCACGCAATACTTAAAAATTAGTCACGCAATATTCAAAAAACCAGTTACATAATACTTAAAAACCACTAAAACCATTGAATTCTATTCAATAAGATCAATAACTTCAAGCAACACACCATATTTTATTTAATAATATTATCAATAAATATGTCTACTTAGTGAAGAATATTCAAAATACTTAAAGGTTTTTTTTCTGGTAAGGAATACTCTAAAAATAAATTATTTGACGATAAAAGCTTAAAGGATATAAGTCAGTTTGAAATGTGAACCTAAACATATGTATCGGTTTCATTAAAGATAGTTTTATTCAAAATTAATTTCTTTTAGCTCAAAATAGTTAAAATTATAAGATAAGGGATTTTTTTAAAAGAATCCTAATAATTATATAGGTAACAAACACGACACAATTAATTAATTGTGTTAGGATCTTAAACATGTATACGAATATATTTAATAAATGTGTAATACAACACGACTAACACGTTTATTAAACGTGTTGGATTAAATTTTATACAACATGATTAACACGATTAAAATTTATACGATTTATAATTTATTTATATAATTAATACACAATCTATACGATTAATATGATTAAATTAAAATATGTACAAGTAAAATATGATTCTGTTATTCAAATTTACAACAAAAATTAATAAAAATCATAATATATACTAAATATAATAAAATTCAATATCAATCAATCTTAATCATCATAAAAATATTATCATTTATATAAATCAATAAATAGGTCTCACCAAGCACATCTAATTTTCCAAAGCAAAAAAAAATTAATAAATAGATCTTAACAGTGTACTAAACATGTTTACATGACACGTGAATATAATTAAATAAATAAATAATAAATAAATCACAGGTTATACAAATACACGATTAATACATGAAATAAGATTAACTTAAACTAAAATCCACTTAAACATGTATCATGTTACTATGTCTTGTACAAAATTATCAAATCTAATTTTACCTAAATATAACTAAATACTACAAATTGAGTGTTCCCTTTCAAATTAGTGGTGGTACTTTAGCAAATTTTCTTTCTCGTAAAGGATGAGTTTGGTGGGTTATATTTCCAAACATGTGGCTTAATTTAGAAGCAGAAGTTGCATCCAACTTAGAAAAAAAAAACTTTTTTTGAAATTGTAGAATAATTCTATCTTCATATTTAGATGCAATCTTTATTTTTTTAAATTTTAATATCTATAATAATTATGATGTAGTTTGGTAAAAAGTTTTTCCATAAAAAGCTTTTATTCTTTTCCTTCATTTAGAAGGGAGAAAACTTTTAAGACTAATGTTTTATCCTCTTTTTGGGATTGATCTCACTTCAAAATATTACTCTATCCTTATTGTGAGATCAAATCCCACAAATCAATAAAATAATTATTAGTGTATTTTTAAAATTAAAAGTTTATATAACATAATGTGATTATTGAACTGTTGGTAATTTTTCATATTAAAGATTGTCTCTTAATAAAGTAATATTTGAAAAACATCTCTAAATTCAAAAGTTAAGAGACTATTAAAAACAACCACCACTCAATTATGATATTAAAAGGTATCTTTTTATATTGTGATTCAAAGATTTTGTCATTTAGAATGAAAGGTTGTCTTTTTATAAGATAGTTATTGAGAAATTATCTTTATCCAAAAGTTATGTCTTGTAACATGTAAAGGTGTGTTTAAAATAAAAATGTGCCTTAATAAAACGATTGTGTTTGAAAAGAAGAAACATTTGTCAGTCTATATGAAAGATTTATTGCCAACAATTTTAAGACATGGAAATGACAAGGAAAAGAAACTGAGCAGTGAGAATAACTAAATGAAAATTTAGAAAAAGACATAAACACTTTGAGTTACTCTCTTCTACTAAAAGTATCTAGATTTCGTATCATCTACTTATTATAGAAAGTAGATTATAAAGTCAAACAATTTTAATACAAAATATTTTAGTAAAGTTACGTTAAAAAAATGAAGTATTTTTAAGAAAAGTACATATTGTATAAGCGTTTAAATCGAATCAACAGATAGTGAGAAAAATCAAAGTAAAAGATTATACTCTTAAGGCAATTATACACTTTAGACAAAGTTAAGCAATGCATCTTTTATTTTATAAAAAAAAAAAAAGAAAACAAGAAAAATAATTTCAAAATTTGGATTTACTTTTATAGTTAAGCAATGCATCTTTTACTATATAAGAAAAAAAGAAAAATAATTTTAAAATTTGAATTTACTCTAGAAGGAAAAAGGAAAAATAATTTCAAATTTTGAACCTTAAAGGAATTGAACTCAAGCCTCTAAAATTTAACATAAATGACTTACCAATATTCCAAGCCAATTGATTGGAATTAAAGAAGGGTGGCAAACTTATATATTTGTAATTTTATGCCCATATAAATAAAAAAAAATTAAAAACTGAGACTTCCTCGTCTATTGACAAGAAGTGCAAACAAAATGTAAAACGTTAGGTTTATTGTATTTATAAAACTATTTACATAATTCCTTTTTATATACCAAGTGGTGAGCATAAAATAAGTCCTAAAGATACATACCTTGAAATCCATTTTATCAGTTCTCTTTTAATTCCAAATAATCTCATTTGCACCAGCAATAACAAAACATCATTATTTTCCCTTTTTGTTTTCATCTTTTAATTTATTATTATTTTTCTCAACAAATAATCATTAATTATTTTATTTGATTATTTCATAGGAATCATTATAATTATTTTAACTAAGATATTAAATTTTTACTGTAATAAAGAATAATTAAGATCAATTAAAAAATTATATAAAATAAAAAACAAGTTTTTCACACATAATTTTTTTTTCTTTTTATTTCTACGTTATAATTTATTGACTGTAAGGGTGAGCAATTAAATAGCTCAGTTAGTTTAGTCCATCATATCTAAGAACTAAGTAGATTAAATATTTTTAAAAAATCAACCAAAATTGACGAAACATAATAGAAGATCATATCGGTCAAACATCAAATAGATTTAGTTAGTTCAATTTTTGATCAAAAGGACCAAAATTTTAGTTTAATTTTTATAAATTGTAATGTTAAAATTTATAAAATTCATTAATAATTACAAAATGTGGAATGAAAATTAGTAATGAAAATATATATTTTTATATAAATTTAAAAATAATATATAATATTAATTTTGCCTTTTGGTCAAAATTTAATATGTTTAATATCAAGAATCCACCCAAATAAATTAATTGAACCAAACTTTTTAGATCAATAGACTCAATGGATCACTTGGATTGAACAGTTTTATCCAAATCTTATTTGGTTCAATTGGGTCATTGGTCCAATCTAATTTTACTCATCCCTATTGACTTAACAAACTAACTAGTGTAACAATATGATGAGAAATAAATAAATAAAGATTAAATATTATTTATATATCATGTTTTTAATATAAAAATTGATGCATTGCATAATTGATTAATGTTAATATTTGATGGTGCTATAATAAAACATTATTGAAGTTAAATCATGATAGAAAATATTTTTATAGGATGATCAAAATGATTAAAATAATTGAAGATATTTTCAATAGTTTATACCCAATAGTATAAAATATTAAAATTTTCAAAAAAATATTTTACATAAAAATTTTTTTTTGGACAAATAATTGTACGATTACCAAACAAAATATATAAAACAATAAGCTCGCGACAAAGCAGGGGATCAACTATGGTAACAATAAGGTGATGTTTGGTATTTTATAATGTAACATGAGTACAAATAATGTGATTGTAAACCATGTGATTGTAAAAAAAATAACATTATAATATTTGATATACAAGCAAAATAATAATTAAAATACAGAGTAGATAATACTGCAGTGTTTGGTTTACAAGTATTTTACTAGAAATGTAATGTTAACTTTTAAAATTACTTTTATTTATTAAAATGTAAATTTAATATATTTAAATTTTTTTATTGTTAATTTTTATATAATACCATCTCTTAAATACATTTTTAAAGTCATATGTTTTATTTTCTTTTCTTATTATAATCTTATATATTTTATTTTTATTTTTTAATATAATTTTTATATTATATATTTTATTTTTATTTTTACCTATATTATATAAATTTTAATTTTTTATATTTTAATTATAACATTAAAAAATATTTTTAACAAAATAATAAAGTTAAAGGGTAAAAATATCTTTAATAACATTACAGAGTATAATGTAATATAATTGTATTAGTTTTAGACCGTAATCATATTACATCTTTTGACTGTAATATAATTATATTATAATTTTACATTATAGTGATCTATTATAAAATAAATATTATAATATAATTTAATTAAATATATTATAAAAAATATACTTTTACTTTCTTGTATCAAACTTTACCTAAATGAGATATCAAAATATAAGAGCCAATTTGGAAGCTAGTTGGAAGGCGTGTTTTACATTTCTTTTCTTTGTTTTTTAGGGCATAAAACAAATGCCCCAAGAGACAGAGAGAGAGAGAGAGAGCTGTGGCATAAATCAGAACGGAGTGGTGGTTCTGTTACTACTGTACCATGTTCCGAGTTCACTGTATCAACAGTTGGCCAATCAGCAATGCCGCAGTGAACCACATGGCCACTTTAATAAAGGACCACACCCACCTGCTTTGTAGGCCTTGGGACAGCCTTTGATGGATCCTAGCTAGAACCCTGGTCTGGTCCCAATCCCATCAAACGTCAGCCCATGAGGACAACTTCTTATCCTCAAATAAACCAGGAACCAGGAGGCACTATGGCAATATTAGCAATAAGTTTAACTGTTTAATGCTTGTACAATTCTTGGCACAAATTCGGATCACAAGAATAACAACTTGGGCTTTAAATTAAGAGTCAAACGTAAGAATTGGTCTGTATGTTGACTTACAAAAAATTCATAGCTACTGCTTGATAATATAACATTAAAAACTTGATTGTCTTGTTTTCTTGTTTAATTAACTTTTTTATTTTTTAATTAAAAAATTTAAATTTTAATAATGAAATAAAAAATAATATACTAATCAATAAATTAAATATTCAAATGTTAATTTTTTTTATTGCTTACACATTAACTATGTAGATTCATTGAATTTCGAATCAATTTAAAAAAAATAAAAAACATGCTGACACATTGTTCAATGCATCCAAGGCAACAACAAGAACAGAAAAAGAAATCAGCTAAATTCTATATATTTCCCTTAGAAAATAGTCACTTATAGGATAAATATCAAGCTACCCTAATGAAAATAAGTAAAAATATTGCTTTCAATCATCGAGTCCAAACTTCAAACTAATGGTGCTACCTCGTCCCTACTGTTCACAAACATGGTTATTATTTTTAATTCAAGAGCAACCATCATGTGTAGATAAAGTGCTTATAGATGGGATCGGATTTATTTTAAAATTTAAATTTGATTTGACTCATTTATTACAATAAAAAACAACTTATATTAGTATTTTATATTTTTTGATATATTTATAATATATGTAATAAAAAAATTATTAATATAATAATATACGCAACGGAACCAAATTTAAAATCAAGTCGGATTCATGGGCCGGGTGGGTAACCCAATTCATGGCCACCAGAACAGCATGAATTCTTGTATTTGGAAGCGTCCCCACTTGACTGGAAATTTTCATCAAACTATTTTCTTTTGAGACTTTAATCCTCAATAAATATTTAAATAAAATGAGATTGAACCCGTGATTTCACTTCCTATTTTGAGGAATGAAGATCTCGAGTTTGGAGATTCCTGGAAGTGAATCTCTTCTAAATTTGATCAATGTAGCGTTTTCAGTGTATCGCAAAAGAAAGTTTGTACTTCCACTTGCAGACAAGTACTTGCGACTTACATTTGTAGTTCGCGTAATGTTTTCAATGTTCAGCAGCGTTTTTCTCTTATTAAGTTGGCCTTTTCTGGGTTCGGTGGTGCGCTTTCCCTCGCGACACCGAAAACTTTGACGCTTAAGCTGGTGGGCATTTCGGTCAGAGCAGGAAGGAACTGTGGGCTCGGCTGCAGCTGGTTGGCCTAATTAATGACCTGCGCGAGGCGAGTCGTTTCTTCTTGAATCATTGCTACCGGCGGATGTCTCCAATTTGTCTTTGTTTTTTTCTCGGCGGATTGTTTGTTTTTCCCAAAATACCCTCAAGAAATATTCGTAGTTGGCTCCGTATGGGATCCCAATCACCCTTTCATCATATCATGGTTAAATAATCAAAGCTTTCACAATCAAAGCAAAGAAAATTAATATCTAATACTGCCCATCAAAGTCCGGAGAGACCGCATCCATTGTTAAATGAAATTGCTTGTTTTTAAGATGTTTATCCTGTTTTATAATTTATCACGCATTGCATTACTTATGCGTTTTATAATAATAAATGTTTGAACTCTTAAACATGATTAGTGATCAAACAAGTTGATTATAATTTAAATAATAATAAAGAATTAATTATGTTTCTACCAAAAAAGGAAAAAATTTGACACTAACATTGTAACTACGTAAACTTTTTAATACATTTACATACACAAATACTCACAAATATTTATATTTATATGATTATAATGTTATTATTTGTACATGTGAATGTGATAAATATTTTAAAATTCTCTATCTATTTAAACAACTAAAAACCATATCTTTGTTACGCTTTTGTTAGAAAACATGAAGATACTCATTTGATACCCACTTTCATGATCTTTATTTTTCTTTTCATTCATTATGTATTTGGGCAGTCCTTGTATTAACAGTAGCATTTTCATATGCTACTACTACGTCAAGATAAAGATGGAAGGCTAGATGCGTCAATTCAAGGGAAGAGGTCAGTATCGTCATTTTATTATTCTGCAGTGCTGCTAGTACAATTGTTGAGAGCCCACGGGGGGTTGAGAAGGTCGCAAATGTGTCTACGAAAGCCATAAATAATAAAAGGGGAACAGCAGAATTCAGAACGAAAAGGTCTTTTCAATTTTCCATCACCACCCTCTCTCGCCATTCGCTCAGTCAAGCGAGTTCTTTTATTTCATCCTCCAAACCTTTAACAAAAAGGGAAAACCCACGCAAAAAAAAAAAAAAAATCGTCGAGAATACAAATCCAGCAGAAAAGCAACGCAAACAAAAAACACTAATGGCCTTTCCCTTTCACTCAAGTCCTCAAAATTTTACCGCTTAAAACCCCTCCAAAACCCCATAATCCCCTCGTTATCCCTTCGATTTCATTAATCCAGCAAAAGCTGCAAAAGTTTATTTTTAGTAATTTTACTTTTTGACAAAGAAGATTTCTAGTAGAATGTCAAACTCGGGCGGGTTCGCGGTGACCCGAGCTCACACGGGGGACCGATTCTACAACCCGCCGGCGGTGAGGCGGCAGCAGCAGCAGTTATTACAACAGCAGCAGTTGCAAAGGCAGCAGCTGCAGAGACCATTGCAGAAGGAACTACAGAGACCGATAAAGAAGGAGAGCCGAGTCAACTCGGTCGATTCAATGGCTGAGGCTCGGACGGATTCGGACGAGTCTACATTGTCGAGACCTAACTCGGTGTGCTCCGCTTCGCCGTCGTCGCCGAAGATTGCTAATTTGACCAATTTGGATCGGCTCATGGAATCGGTCACTCCTTTTGTTCCAGCTCAGTTCTTCTCTGAGGTATTGTGATAGGGAAATAAATTTTTTTGACTTTTTTTTATAACTAAATATAAGTTCTGAGAATTACATTTTGAGTTTTCTTTAGTCTGTTTGGTTGCTGAGAGAAAAGGAGGCAAACTTTTGGAGAGCTAATTAATGCTGTTTTTGTTTGGGGCAACATGAGATTTAGCTGAGATAACAGATAAGCGTTATTTTAGGAATGTAATGGAAATGCTTATTTTTAATTATTTATTAGAAACATCATGCTTAGTTTGTTCGAAGTTCCAACTTGTAGAGAATTGGCTACATTGGTGCTAGTTAATGTTGTGTGAGTTTTACCATGACTCTCGTTCTTGTGGTCTTAATTTATAAGAAGGCTTAGATTTATAGTTTAAATGCTTGTTCTTGGAAATAAAAGAATTATTTTTTTTTGAATTTCTAAGCTATTTATGTTCTGAATTAATTATTAAAGTAGAATAGTAGAAATGGTGTTCTTATTTTCTCAAGCTACATTTAAGGTAGAGTTTGAAAGAAGATGCCTTAAATTCTCCCTTGGCAGTCTGTTAGACCTTAGGAGTCTTGTTAATATGACTTAATGGATTTCATTTCTCGTCTTTGTGGGTTGACAGGCAAAAATGAGGGGACAGAGAACTTGTGAATCGGATGTACACCCGTATTATTGTCTTGGTGATCTATGGGAAAGTTTTAGTGAGTGGAGTGTATACGGAGTTGGAGTGCCGCTCTTGTTGAACGGTAGCGATTATGTTAAGCAATACTATGTTCCTTCTTTGTCAGGCATACAATTATATGTAGATCCACATAGGCTGAGGTGAGCTTCTTACTACCATATCTTCCTAACTTATTTCCTCTTCCCAACTCATAATGCCCTATAAATATGATAGAGTTGGATTGGATGCTTATTATTGTGCCGAGAAGATTCTAGGTTTTTATACATTGTGGTTCTTATGCTTCCTTTAGATATTGCAATGATTTAATTACTTAAATATTGTCTTTTTCATTGTTGATTTATATATCAATTTTTTCCATATTGTCTGGCAGCATGAAATCTTGAATGCATTCTTCGAACAACCTAACCGTTCTGATCATGGTTGGTTGGCTTTCCTAAGTTAGATGCATCTGTTTGTTTTGTGCCTATATTTTGTTAAAACATTCCAGGCTTACTGATTTTTAATGTTAATTTTACATGTTCTCTAGTTTCTATGTCATCTAGAAGGGAATTTACTTCCCATACTTGATTTCTAGTGAATCTTGTAAGTTTATACTTCATACACACACACGCACACACATGTTCACTTGAAATAATGGTTCCTTGATTGTTAAACTCTTTATTTATGATGCTACATCTAGTATGCACAATGCCCACAGTTTTGCTTTGGGCTCACGCTTCCATTATGACATAATTGTTTGATAGAATTGTGTGTATGACAGTAAGCTTGGTAGACATGTTCTTTGGCTTTTATGAAAATAAATGATCAGCTTGTTCCAGCCACTAATTCTGTGAATAATGGGTAGTGAGTTTGTTAAATCTTATTCTGGGTGTTGGCCAAGCGTTTTGCTTCATACCCGGTTCTTTCCAGTTGCCTTACTGTTAATTCTGGAAATCCGCCAATGTATTGTACTATCAGGAGGCCTAGTGAGGATAGTGATGCTGAGTCTTCAAGGGAAACTAGTAGTGCTGGAAGTAGTGACTGTGAAGCAGACAGGAGAGTGAAAGGTGGTGTTGATGGAGCATGGGGTCAGCACAACTCCCAGAGGATGAGTAGACCTCCTATGAGTCCATCTAGCGAGGAAGTGGAGGTTGGTAAGTCACCTGGGCTGCTGGTTTTTGAATACTTTGAACAAGAACAACCACATCATCGGAAACCTTTATATGACAAGGCAAGTTCATGTTAGAGGAGATTTAGAATGTTAAGCTCTTTGTCTTCAAAGTTTGGTTTGTCCTGACTTGGATTGTTGACTGACCCAACAGATTTCAAGTCTTGCATCTCAATTTCCAGATATCCAGATGTACAGGAGCTGTGATCTATTGCCTGCAAGTTGGATTTCTGTGGCTTGGTAGGACATCTCATACATTCTTCTAAGGATGGATGATGGAATTGTGACCAAGTCTTTGTTCTTTTAAACTTATTCTGCTATGTGTGTTTGGTGATGCCAATTTTGGTCCAGGTACCCAATATACAGAATACCTATGGGCCCAACACTACAAAATCTGGACGCATCTTTCTTGACCTTCCATTCGTTGTCAACACATTTTAGAAGTATATCCCTCTCTCTCTCATTTACAATTATGGGGCATAAATGTGCCTTGTTGAGTTGATTTTGTAATTTATTTTACGGCTGGTACAGGTAAAAGTCAGCTGCAGTATCCTGCTTCTAGCAGTAGGAAAGACTGTGGCATTGATGCATCTTCAAAGATCTCTCTACCTGTTTTCGGCCTTGCTTCCTATAAGTTGAGAGGTTCAATTTTGACTCCCAATGGATCCCAAGAATGGCAGCAAGCAAGCTCTCTGTTACAAGCTGCTGAAAATTGGCTGTGCGGTTTACAAGTCCATCTTCCTGATTTCCAGTTCTTTGTGTCACATAATTCGCAGTGGAGATAACAAGGTATTAATTTTCTATGACCACTCTTTTGAGTAGGTGGGGGAGTCCAAAGTCTCAGTTTTGGAGTGATATTTAGTGAAAGAAGAGATAGTTTGCTTAAAACTCTGCTACGAAACGGCTTGGTTTTAAGCCTTGTCATTTGTATGATTCCGTAAGTTCCCTCATTAAGCAACAGTGTGCACAAGAGAACAGAATGCTTGTGTTTCAGTGAGGCGCCATAAGGGAAAAGGAGGTATTTGCAACTAGATTGTGTTTTATTGAAGTTGCCAGGTGTCAGCACTGATGGGTACAAGGCGGCTGTTCTGTCATTTCCAGGCAGGGTCCTAGAAAACTAAGTTCAGCTTATTGGAATCTAGATCTCAACTCAATTATTTTGCTGTGTGGCTGGTTCAAATTCTATGATCTTGCTATGCTTGTGAATCACTGACCAAACAGCCTTCCTTGTCTGCATCACCTGATTCTTTGATAAACGTTTGGAAATGTTGATGAACGTCTGAATGGCTGTACCTTATCTGCACATATATACCCACACCTGTACTTTTCAGAAAAGGCAATACTCATAACTTATCAGGCTGTTCCTAAATGTTTCTTTAGTTTTGTGATTCTGGGTTGCTGGTGATTGCTGTTCCTAGTCCCAGCTGCAGCCAAGTTTTTAGCACTTCCACAGTTTGTCGAGCAAATTATTTGCAGTAAAGTTTCTCATGAACCTTCGGTATTGCTCACCTCGTTTGGGTCTCTGGACCACAACTTACGTACTCCACCTCTGGTGGCCCACCGGTTGCCGCTATTACTTGGTTTGGACCATCGTTTTCTTCCTCAAACTAAAAATCAGAATTAGCGGTGTGGAAAGTGACTCGCTCAATAGCAGGTAGCGACAACAGTGAAACGGAAATCAAGTCCAATGCTTTGGTTAAAGCTTGAAAGTTACCAGTGACGAAGGAAACTAGATAGAAAGAGGTTGGACTCACAAAATGGTATTTTATTTTCGGTTCTGCCACTGGAATCCCTGCTATTTGTAGCTTTGCGCTTTGTACAAGGGACAAGGGAGCCAAATAGATAATGCGTATTAGCCGTTGCATGACGCCTTATGGGTTCCGCCATTCTTATTTATTTTTCATATGCTCGCACTTTTAATTACTATTTATATAATTTTCATAATTTATAAGTAAGTTTTATACATATAAATAATGTTAATGATATATTAGAAAATACGGGATAAAAATATTTATGATTATCACTTATACGTATAATTTTCATAATTTATAAATAAACTTTATATATGGAAATGGTGATGAGGCATCGGAAAATATGGGATAAAAAAACGTAATAGAAGAGAACTTAGTTTTGTTCCCAATCAGGCTGTCACCCGAGCTCCTAACAGGGCAGGGCCGAAGGTTGAGGGCCATGCAGCGGCATGTTCTGAGTTGGGCCTCTGAAACAGTGTTTTTAAATTATGGCCTATCACTAACCTACAACTATAAGAAGAAAATCTAAAACAACCTTATCCCTAGAAATTGCGATAACTCCAGAGTTGGGATAAACCCAATCAGGGTTGAAAGCTTGTTAGTTGTTACGATCGAGGTTAGCGTCTTATTCCTGCCACGAAGCAATCGCAACACTATCCTGGAAAACCTTATCCCCATACTTGCAGAAACCCAGAATCCCGCCCCTCACCTTTCCACATTACGAATGCAAGGTACAAACTTTTGCTCAACTAATCTGTTTCTTCTCTTCCTTCTTACCTATTAAACATTCTCTTTTCCTTTCTGGGTACTTTCTATTTTGGTTTTATTGTGCCCTATTTTTTGTATTGAAATTATGAATACGTTCCTAATTCTTGCATTTGGTTTCACCATGTCTCATTTTGAATATTTGATGTTTCTGATAATGTCTTGTCTTTACATTGTTCAAGTATGGGTATCCGGGGCCGAGGCAATTTGGATCGCCTAAGGACGATATGGACTCCTGAAATGGACCGATATTTCATTGATCTAATGTTGGAACAGGTGAACAATGGTAATAGGTTTGATGATCATGTGTTCAGCAAAACAGCATGGAAGAACATGATTTCTATGTTCAATGAAAGGTTCAACTTTGAATATGAAAAAGATGTTCTCAAAAATCGGCACAAAACGCTGAGAAATCTGTACAAAGGTGTTAAGAATCTCTTAAACCAGAAGGGTTTTACCTGGGATGCAACGCGACAAATGGTGATCGCTGACAGTAAAGTCTGGGATGAATATATCAAGGTACAATGCTTAATTATGTGGTAACTTAAAAGTATTTATTACATTATTGGGTCTTACAGGGTTCATTCACAGGTAAACCCAGATGTGCGTCCTTACAGAGTAAAAACTATCCCGTACTATAATGATTTGTGTTTTATATATGGAGATAGGAGAGCTGGGGACAAGGGTAATAATTCTATCCTTGGTAGAACTAATTTTTAGCCTGGTGTATCTAATTGTTGGAAGGTTTCGTATGTGCTTCTACCTTGCTGAATGCTGATGATTGTTTACCAGGTGATAATGTTCCTGAGACATCATCACACTTGGAGGAGGATGAAACAGGTTCAGCCTCCCAGCCAGAATGTGCCAATGAGGGAGCTTTGAAGGCTGTTCATGAAATTGCAGCGGATGAAGATTGTAACTCTGTGTCGCAAGAAGTGAAGGACACGCCAGAGACTATGCCAAATGTAACAACAACCCCACTGTATAGTCGTACTAGGACGAATTGGCATCCACCAATGGACCGTTCTTTCATTGATCTTATGCTTGAGCAAGTGCACAAAGGGAACCAGGTTGATGGTGTATTCCGCAAGCAGGCATGGGTGGAGATGATTGCTTCATTTAATGCTAAATTTGGTTTTAACTATGACATGGACATACTAAAGAATCGCTATAAAACTCTGAGAAGGCAATATAATCTCATTAAGAATATTCTTCAACTGGATGGATTCGCCTGGGATGATGCTCGTCAAATGGTGACAGCTGATGATAGTGTATGGCAAGACTACATCAAGGTATGTTCTATGTGTAAACTCAAACTTCACCTTAATAGCAAAATAGTTCAGTCCTCTTACACGTTCCTTCTGCACCAGTTCGTCTAATCTGGCCATATTGTCCATAAGACGTTCAAATATTTTTTATCATACCTGAAGCTTAGATAATGTACTTGGAAGCCACATAGGATCAGTGTCAGTGTGTCACAGGTACCTTAGGACTTAGGCAGAGACAATATCCACCATCAAGGATTAATGGTGTCATTTTATTTTGTTAGGGTCAAGAGGTGAAGTGGAAAACGGTGCTGCCTTTGTTACATTCTTTCTTCATTTTATTCATATTCTTGTATGGTTAACTATTAAGCCTTTTGAAAAGTAATGGAAACGTTCTGATGCATATTTTAACACTCATTTCATTCGATGAGATTTTAAAAGCTTTGATGGCTAACATACAGGGCCAAAAGGATGCTCGGCAATTCATGACCCGGCCAGTGCCCTACTATAAAGACTTGTGTTTGATATGTAATGATCCCGATCCTGATGAAAGTGACTGCTTTTCCCTTCATTGTTTGGAACCACAAAATCCAGTCCAAGAAGTGAAGCCCAGGCAAGAAGCTAAGAATTCTCAGTCTCTTGCGGCATCAGTTTCCAGTGAAGATGAAATTGGTAATGTGCTGGAGCCAGCACATCTCGGTTCGAAGACAATTGGGTCTAAACTTAAGTACAAACGTCAATTAGAAAACCAGTTAAATTCTGCACATTCAAAAAAGTCACGAGGTGAAGATGACAGTATGGCCAGTGCTCTCCGAGAGATGGCAACTGCTGTTACTTCATTAACGGAGAAGAAGGATGATGGGAGCTTAAACCCCATTTCAATAGAGACTGTAATTATAGCTGTACAGGCATTACCAGACATGGATGAAGACCTTATATTAGATGCATGTGATTTCCTGGAGGATGAAATCAAAGCAAAAACATTTCTGGCGCTGGATGCCAAACTAAGAAAGAAGTGGTTGTTGAGGAAGCTTCGTCCTCAGCAGTGAGTTTACTTGAGTTTAATTTTATTCTTAGCAGATTAGGCTCCGAGCCAGACAGGAAGTTAGATTTGTGTCACAGCTAATGTAAATTTCAGTTAGTTGAATAAAGTTGTTTATAAGCAAATTGGCACCATTAACATTCAGCAAGTGTCAATATTCTTGTGAAAATGGCTTAGATGTTATATATTCCAACAGTTCCATACTTCATATGTTCCATCAACATCCAGAATTTGTTTGTTTTTCTTGTATTCAAAATGCTTATATTTTAAGGTTATTAAGGATACTCCAAAAAGGAGCATTGATCCTATGAGAACCACAATCAGTCATAGACAGCCTTCGAATCACAAATTTGAAAAAACATAAAACATTGTGTGAATTTGATAGTGCCTATGAAGCTTTACAATCAGATGAACTTGCAAATGCAAGAACGGAAGAGGAAGTAAACAAAGCTGATATTGGCATTATGCACTAAAGACAGGAAAAATACAAGAGTCTTAACTCTTTTGTGGCCAAATTGATAACATGGACCTGTAAGATAAATTACATTACATTCCTAAATCTATCCTAGCTTTCTCTATCAAACTATCAGCATGTTCAACACAAGAAAACATGGATGACGGCACGTTTGATAAAGTTTGAAGTAGAGGACCATCTTCGCGGTCTTGTTCATAAGGCACCATCAAAGATGGTGGACAACAATAGTCCTTGTACAAACTCGCACCTCCTTGCCTTCTCCAAGTGCTCCTTATCTGACAAAGGTGGTGGTTGAACATCTCTGTCCACCATAAGACTATCATCGATAAAAAGGAGAAAGAAAAAGTAAAACCATATCCTGATATCATTTAAAGCAGAAGGCAAAGCATTCTTACATGTCTCAAAAGTTATGAAGCAAGTGAAATCAGTTAGAAAATAATAGACACTTAAAACTTGCTATCAGCCTTGCATTCAAAGATAAAATGGGAGCAAAACCTCAAAAAGACATCATTTCCATTCTTGTTTCCCACCAACCGTTGTTGGCTATTTTTCTAGTCCAGTCAATGTGATTATGGTGTGTAGTCATTTGTTTAAGCTACAAAACTTATAAAAACAAAAATTTTCTTTGTCATTCTTATTTTTTCATGATTATTTTCACATGTACAACACCTCTTTACCATTTGAAATAAATAGCATAATCATGCTGTTATAGCTCAGTTTCTAAAAGATTCAGCATTAGCTCAACCACGTGGAAGAGGGCTAGGAGCATGAATCATGCACACAATACCTTAAACACATGATAGAATAACTTACTTTTCTAACATATTCTCATCTGAGCCTTTCTCTTCCAAGGTTGCTTCAGTAGAAGAGGCAGACTTTACACTTTCAGACGAATCAGCTGGAGGTACGTAGGAAAGAAATGAAAGCACCGGGTCGGGTGCTGTATTGGAGGAAGGAAGTGAAGACCATGACCTGGCAAGAAGAGATTGATAATGTGCATCGTGCAACTCCTTTCTCAAGGAAAGAGTTGAATAAGAGTCGCCTTTACAAAATTTTAATTTGTGGTTGCTGTAATCACTGGTCAAGGGACACAGGTCATAAACCTCAAAGCATCATCATGGTCACACAAACAAAATTGCAAATTAAAGGGACCTTTTGAGAGATTCCTTAGAAGAAAGTAGAGAAGTTGAGAAACCTTTCACACACAATGACATAACCTACAAGGGGAAAATGAGTTAAAAAAGGAAGAAAAAAGAAAAAAAAGAGAAGTGACATCTTCAACTCATATGAAATAAAAGGATATCTTGAAGGTATTCCCATGCTGTGTTGTTATGTGGTCAACCATGTTCATCCCTACCCTCAGAGTACAGACAGGACATACCTGCGCAATTATAAGCAACACCGAATTACAGATTTAAACATCATTTGCCTCTAAAGTCCAATTAAAATTGAGCTATCTAGAATTATTCTGAGATTCGATAAGAATACTTCCTTTTGGTGAGTTTCACATTGCATTTGTTCTTCTTAAACAAAAGACCCAATATTATGTAATGAGGCATATTTAGGAAACGTTCTATAAGCTAGAATATACCCTGACAACGTATAAAGCCCCAATTCCCGCCAATAGGCCAATTCACACACAATGAGAGAGGGAGAGAGAGAACATGCTCTGACACTTTAACTCCAATCAATGAAACCAAAGAAGGGAAAACAAAAGGAGCTCTAGAATATTAAGAATGAATGTCAGTTTCATAAAAGAAAATGTGCATAATAATAAAACCAGAATGCAGTGAAGGAAAAAACAAATTTTGTCCAGTAGCCCTAGCAATCATCCATACAATACCGTGACAGAAGAAAACACAAGCCATATAGTTGGGCAATCTGGATAAAGTCAATAAACACTTCTCAAGCTTATGTGAGTCAGACTGGGTAAACAAGAACAATTTGAGCCAGACAAAAATGCAAGATGGTAGAAAATATTGCCCATAAAGAAAATTACAAGTTCATAAAATGATACACAAGAGTGGTAATGCTGAAAAGAAGGGTGGGAAAAGAATTGAGAATTCCAGTTATGATAGCATGTATTCATCAATCCACGCTTTCCAGGTTGATCAACAAACAACTTCAAATGCCTTTCATGCTCCCCCAAGTGGCAAACACATAGCATTAAAAGAACGATCAGTACAGTCGAAGTTCATATAGCTGAGATTCAAGGCATTCTTGTGCTGAGTCAACTTATGCACTGCTAGGAAAAGATTCCTTCATATCTAACTATTATCCACAATTACTAAAGTAAAGCATATCCAGGAACAGCAAAAACATTCCTTAAGTACCAATTCTAACAATCTTTCCAAAACTAACAAACTTTTATGCCAAACAAGAAATTCAGAAGGGAAGGACGTACCCCATAGTTAGCTTCAAGATGATGCTCCTCGTCAATATGGCAGCACAGTCCAAGTAAATCAAAATCCTCAGAACAATATGGGCAGGGATATTCTGTCTTCAATTCATCATCTTCTTCAATCTCTTCAAAATCAATACAAAGATCTGCTTCCAAAAACAACAACACCCCATTTCACTAACCATCCTAAATCCAGAAAAAAAAAACCCCCACAATGGAAACAGAAGAAGCAAAAGAAAAAAAGGAAAGAAAGAAAGAAACTAGTTTTTTTTAATTAAATAAAAACTAACCACTTTGGGATTTAAGAGTAGATTGATAGCTCCTTGATGAAGCTGAGAAACCAAAGCTCCAAGTATCATCCTCCATTGAAATTAGATCACTGTCTAAAACTGCAGCTGCCTTTCGTTTGTAAAAGCAAAAGAATCTTGGAACACGGGTGCTTCTTAGATTTCCCTCTTGCTTTCTGGTTAGGGGCAAAGAGCGAGTTAAAGGGGGGAGGAAGTGAAGTTCGGGGAACAAACTGGGAAACTTTTCGTTTGTCTTTTTTAAGATCGTAAAGAGGGCTGGATTCTTAGCGAACACGAATTCCGACTTCTGAAATGACCAGCAACTCCCGCGTATTTATCATGAACTACCCTCAGCAACCTTCCTGTAAAAACACCTTCCGGATTAAGTATTTTAATTACATTTCTGTCCGTTAAAGTTTGAGTTTATTACGGAACTGTCAAATTCAGATTCGTTTTATGGAAGTGCGGGTACCGACCGGGGCTTTTTTTGTCTTTTTCGCTCGTCTTTTGTTCTTTGCTTTTCATTTCACTGGAAGCATAGCAAAGGAATGTTGATTTGATTGCAGATGGGGTGAAAATTTAGTTGATTTGATTGATTCCAATAGCTCGGATCGAAAATTCTGAAAATTAAATTAATTGAACTTTCATAAAACGTAATTTAAATTGACAATAATCGAAATTAACTTTCCTCACACTATACGGTCGATTATAACTATTTTCAACATTTTTCTCAACCACTTTGATAACATTATTGAAGAAAAAAATAAGTAAAACTATTCATGTCCATATTTTAATCAAAATAAATTTAACCTATGAAGAGGTTTAATAAGTAAAATAGGAAAAAAGTATAACCCACCAACTGACATGGAGTACCAAATATTGAAATAAACACGATATAAAATACAAGCTAACTTAATAAAAATAAACTAGTTTAAAGGAAAGAACATAAAGTCTTTCATAAAACTTCTCAAAGGAATTGTATTTCGACAACATTCTTCAAAGATGGACCTCCCATAGCTTTACACACATCCCCTTAGCATGTTAAAGAAGAAAAATTCTAATTAGTATAAATTTTAGATTAAAATAAATTAAATATTTTCTAAACGCATATATTCATACTAGCTAAAATTACCTCAAATAGTTAAACACACCTCTTTATTAATCAATTATAAAGTCCAATGCAATTTCTAACAAATTGAAAAATATATAAACAAAAATAACAAAAAGTAAACTTTAAACAAAGAAGTAAAAAAAAAATGCAAGAATTGGAAAAGAAAAAGAAATGACAGTATAAATAAAATAATAGGTCAAATAATACTACGTCAACGAAACCTCCTGTCTATAATTACATAAAAAAGAGCTCTTAAATTTTAATTTATACTTGAATAGTTTTTTAGATCTAATGTAAATTTAACAGTGTTAAATTCATTATTAGCAAACATTTTATGCTCACATGACATATAAATTACCTAATTAATAAGAAATTTGGTTAATGAATTTGATAATTTAAGTTAAATTAAGTCTAAAAGTAAATATTATTTTGTTATATTATTATTTAACTAATACCTGGATCCACCGGTAAACCCAAACAAAACCCAAAGTCTATCCAAGCAAGGGCCCAACTACTGGATCTTGGCCCTTTTTATTTGATGATCTGTTTGTTTAGGTGCCGTCCAGTAACCAGTTGGCCCAGGGGTGCGGAACCCGCAAAGTAGCTTCCATCTGTCCAAGCAAATTGATTCCGGAGAGAAATCGGTAATTCAATTCAAAGCTTTTACCATCTTCAAGCATTCCCTCTCTCACTTTCTCATTCCTTAAAAGAATTCCCAATTTCCTTCTGAATCGTCCTCTTTCACGTTCATTGCTTTTCCGATTTCCCAAGAAAAACCGTTAGCGTTCTTTTTTCCCCAATGGCAACAAGAAACCGGACCGTCCAGTACAAAAAGCACAGAGACGCATTAAAGAGCGTACGAGCTCCTCTCTCTTCCTCAGCGTCCGGTTCCGGTGGTCCGGTTATTGAAATGGTTAACGCTTCTTTCCTTCGCTCCAATCGTTCCTCTTACACTCCTCTCAGCACCGAAGAAGACCCTGGTCCTTCAAGGTAACTACCTCTCCATATCTTTTCTTTTCTTTTTTTTTTTTCTGTTGAATTTATCTCTATGTTTCCTCGATAATTATAAATTTTCTTTTGTTTTTTTGTTTGTTGCAGTAGTGGTGCGTTTACGATAGGTTTGCCGCCGGTTTGGATTGACGATTCGGAAGAAATAGCGGCAAATATTCAACGAGCTAAGGTCAAGATGGCGGAGTTAGTCAAAGCTCATTCCAAGGCTTTAATGCCTTCATTTGGAGACAGCAAAGAAGATCAACGCGCGATTGAGGGTTTAACCAAAGAAATTACAGATCTATTAAGGAAATCAGAAAAGAGATTGCAAAAGCTGTCGAGCAACGGATCGTCCGAGGATTCCAATCTCAGAAAAAATGTGCAGGTAATTAACGATAATTCTATTATTCTCAAATAATGTTGATTATTTCTAGCTTCAAATTTAGATAATGTGAATTTGGTTTAATTGAATTTCTGGTTATTTATTAACTGAGTTCCTTCTTTATATCTAATCCGTGTTATTCTAAAATTCCTCTTGTGAGCAGCGTTCACTAGCAACAGACCTTCAGAACCTGTCCATGGACTTGCGGCGAAAACAGTCAACTTATTTGAGACAGCTGCAGCAGCAAAAAGAGGTTTGTTTTGATTGATATTTGGTTAGTTTGTTAATTTCTATGAAGCTTTCTGTTACTCTGATTGTTTTATATGCTACTTAACTTTGTATGTATATATGTTTTGTTGCGTAGGGACAGGATGGTGTTGACTTGGAGTTGAACTTGAATGAGAACAGAAATAGATTAGAAGATAGTGAATTCAGTGACATGGTAATGTCATTTTCTTATTTGTACTTTCGATCCGAACTATTTCTATAGGTGAATTGATTTCTATAATTAGGACTTAGGTGTTAAGGGATTTCAATTTATGCTGCAAAGTGGGTGATGTGGTGTAGAAATGTAGATTGGAAGGATGTCAAACACAACTGAAGCATAATTTATGGTGGATACTTTTGGAATTGGAATATGCTTGAACAAAGTTCACCTGTTTTGTAAATGTTACAGCATATAATAGATTGCAAGGCCTGAATCATTTAGGATTCAATCCAACCAGTTCTATGGTCTGCTATATATAATATGATGGTTGACTAATGCAGGGTTTTAATGAGCACCAAATGAGCAAGCTGAAGCAGAGTGAGTTTTCAACTCTAGAAAGGGAGAGAGAGATCACTCAGGTATCTCAATGCATGTTGTTAATTGTTTCAATGGTAGTTCCCTTCTAATGGATATAGTCATTTTGTAGGTTGTCAAGTCAGTAAACGAGCTTGCTCAAATCATGAAAGATCTCTCAGTCCTTGTGATAGACCAGGTTTGAGACACATTCTAGTATTATGCTATTAATTGTGGTTGATTGATACTGGCTGATTTGTATCTAATATCTTCTATCAGGGCACGATTGTTGATCGGATAGACTACAATATCCAAAACGTAGCTACATCTGTTGAGGAGGGCTTCAAACAGCTCCAGAAGGTTCTCTATTTCTGCGTCTCACTCACCCACCCATTCATCAACACACACACACACACACACAGACAAACTCATCACTTATATTTCAGCAGATATTTTATGAACCATTTCCCCTTCCAAAACCCCTGGATATCACAGACCACGTGTCCTCATTTGGTATAAGATTTCTTTTGAACTTAATGTATGTGGCATGTGCATTAGTTGCTTTGGCAGTCCTTAGGTTATTGTGATTTGGGCTTCAGAATTAGGTTTAAGACAATCATGTTGCGTATTTTGAAATTGCAGGCTGAGCAAACACAGAAGAAGGGAGGGATGGTGATGTGTGCAACAGTGCTTGTAATTTTATGCTTCATCATGATAGTCCTTTTGATCCTCAAAGAGTTATTCCTGTGATCCTATTATCATACTGTACTGACAGCAGCTTAGCATCCTAGTTTGACATGATTCATCATGTATATATTCAGACCGGCGAACCACCAATGATTTTCCTTAGAATGGTCCTGATAGGAATCATAAACTAACATTGGTTGTGGGGAATTTGTACATAGTTTTGTATCACACTTTTTTCTCAGAAGTTTGTGTAGAGGTCATTCCAGAAAACTTTTTCAAATAGGTGCCTGGGAATTAGATTGTCGAATATTCCTTTGTCATTGTAATGAGGTGATTTTACGTGTAACAAGAAAAATTTGTGCGGATATCTCAAAGTAATGAAAAGCAGAAGGCATACAGGGATTGTTATGACCTCATGATATTCTGCTCTCCCTTCCATATTTGACGCAGAACTACATGTTTCTAGAACAGGATTAATATTTACCTATGAGTATCATGAACATGCAAAAAGTTTTTGTATTATTTTTTTGGACTGAGGCCTGTTAACAGACCAAATTGCTCCTGAGCCAGGCCCTTTTCGGCGTCCACCTCTATCCGTGCGTATTCTAGTATGGAAGCATGATTCTACGATATGGTAGATGTACTGGAATGTGGGACTTGGTCAGGAAATTTTCTATTTTAACTTGAGCAGAGGTCTATATTGGGGTTCTTTTCAAGTTCTAGTTGAGAAACTTAAGCTCATATATACGTAAGACAACTAAGTGAACATTTCACTGTCATGCCCTAAGGTTCGACGAATAAAACTGCCAAGTGCATCTCCGTTTTAATTAATAAAATAAAATAAACTGTCAAGTTCTATCTTCATTGTATACAAAAAGTACAAGGATCCTAACTATAAGAGGCATGATTTGCTTAACTGCTAAAGCATAAATACCACGAGTAAAGATTTTATGACCACGGTTCCACTGTAATGATCATGTTTATATATATATATATATATATATATATATATATATATTCACCATTATTAATAGTAAATGAATATTTCTGAAGAGTAATATGAAAAATAATAAATAGCATAAACGTATGCTCATTAAAATAATCATAAATAAATGAATAATATGTAAAAAACACACCTGTGATCATTTCTCCAAAAATTATAAATATTTATCGATAATGAATTTTTTTTTTCTATAACTGATATGATTGTTAATAAAATGAAAGACCTTAGATTTTTTCGCTACCTCCTTAAAGGGAATACTGGGTTAGAAACGTCTAGGTTTCATCCTCGTCTTGTTTAACAAACCAAACAAACCCTAAACATATGCTATCCCGATAGCCTCAATCAATAGTTCAGGGGGAAAAGCAAGCAAAATTATTCAACCACCCTGGCTAGTATCAAAAGAAAATTTAATGATCGAAAGAGTAGATTTATTTATTTATTTATTTATTCCCCTTTATTTTCAAGAGTAGGTTTTACATGTCTTGACTCTTCTTCTAATGATAGAAAATTTAATTTGGAGATTTAAATTCTAATTTGGAAAACGAAAGTTATGAAATAACTTAAAGAAATAAATGCTAGTTTACCTTTTTTTGTGCTTATAGTATATGCTTATAATCCAATCAAAGGCATGCAAAAGAAATATTTTTGGTTGTTTGACATTTTACACAAGAGAAGAGACCAGGTTAAGTACGAACAGCGGAGACGTGGCGACCCATCACGTGACGCTCCCCGGCAGGTGGGTTACTCATTCTCTCGAATTTGTGGGCCTTTCAGCCTTTTTCCTTCCATTTCGTCAAAGCCCATTTAAAGTTTTTACCGGAAAAGGAAATTATAGAAAAACAGTGACTTTGTCTATACTTGTTGTCTTCTCGGCATGTCTTGCCTTTTCCTAATTTATCGCTTCATCCGTTATTATTATGTTTGGTAATTAAGATTCAAATATCTAAATCTAAATTTGTTCAAATTGAAGAGGTAGTTAAGATTCGAATTTTATTCCAACTTCATATCAGTTACATACTAAAATTCAAACTTAAACCAATTATCCAAATTATTAAAGGGCAAACTCGATCCAACATTAATGTTAAATTTATACATTCATTCAAGTCAATATTAAATATTTAAATTCATACATTTCAAAAGTAATTAAAAACTTCATGTCTAAATTAATGTTAAACAATTTGTAAATTCTATAATAAACAATTCATTGACAATAGGCTATTCAAAAACAAAAGTAACCATTTTATATTATACCATTTGGAATTTTCAGTTCTATTAATTTGAATGTTGATCATATGAAATGTGAGTAGTTATCATTAACAATTTATTTTTTTTAAAAAAAAATGAAGTAACTTAATTAATACTATGGTTATCATGATCATCATAGCATGCGTTTTGGAGTAAAGAAAACTATTACAATTAATTTGTGTCATACTTCTATAAATATTTATCTATAATAAATGTTTTTTTTTATAACTGATATGAATGTTAATAAAATGAAAGACCCTAGATTTTTTTTGCTACCTCCTTGAAGGGAACACCGGATATCTTCTTTTTGAAAGTTGAATATAGGGTTAGAAATGCCTAGATTTCATCCTCGCCTTGTTTAACAAACCAAACAAACCCTAAACAGACGCTATCCTGATTGCCTCATTCAATGGTTCAGGGGCAAATGCGAACAAAATTATTCAACCACCCTAGTATCAGAAGAAAGTTTTAAGGAAAAAACAATGGAGATTATTCCGCAGATACACTTATCCGAGATGTGGAGTGAATAAAGTTTGGTCACCAGCTTCTTGTTATTAGTTTACATTTGCATTGTCTATTTCTGTTTTTTGATTCCCATAATTTTATTCTTGGATAGTTGTTTCGATTAATGGATGAACAGGATATTCAAATATCCTTTTTGAAGAACAGTTGTGCGGATAAAGTTAACAATAGTGTTGTTGGTGAATTTCCGGCTGGTTTGAAGATTCTCATAGTTGATGATTCTAGAACATGTCTCCTAGTATTAGAGATAATGCTTCGAAAGCTTTTATATGAAGGTATATTGGTGTGGTTAGTTTGGTTTTGATTTTATGATCATTGCTATCTTTAATTCCTTTTTCTTTTTCCCTTTCAAAATTAACACTCTTTTTTCTTTAATTTTTGAGGTTTTTTTGCTTTTCTTTCACCTTTTCTTGAGATGATGCATTACGTTTACGTTTGAATACTGCAAATAGATCATCTGAAAACACTTTGACAATGATTAATCGTGATTTGCTTCTGTTTTCTAATTTGATGTGGTGATTTTCAGTTACCACGTGTCGGTTAGCGAAGGACGCCCTTGCTTTGCTTCGAGAAGACAATGAAAGATTTGATATTGTCATATGTGATTTACATATGCCTGAAATGGATGGGCTTAAGCTTCTTGATATCATAGGATTAGAAATGGACTTGCCGGTTGTTAGTAAGTAAAGAATGTTTTCTTCAAAAAAAAAAAAATCCCCACGCTTTTGAGTATGTCTTTTAATGATTTTTATCGTCCATATTAATTTGATCCTAATTCTGTTTATGTTATCACAGTGATGTCTGCAGATGATAAAAGAGGAGTTATTATGAAGGGAATAATCCATGGAGCTTGTGATTATTTGGTAAAACCAGTTCGCTTAGACTCGATTAGATTCATATGGCAGCATGTGCTTCGTAAGAAAAGACGTGGCTTGGGAGAGTTTCAGCAGCCAGGGAACAACGTTAATGACAGGTTATTGCAATTAGAACAAGCTAAGGATGCTGATCAAATGCCCGCGAGAGATAAAGGGAGCCTGCCAAGCTTGAAACGGACAAGGGAAGATGAAGATGAAGATGAAGATGAAGATGATGGTGAATTCTCTGATGAAGTGACAACTACGAAGAAGCCGAGGATGATTTGGACCCAAGAGCTCCATGATATGTTTGTTGCTGCCGTAAATCAACTAGGACGTGACAGTATGAACTCTCCATTGCATAGTTAATTCTTCAGTCTATTTTTGCATAGTTAATTCTTCGCATCTGATGATCATGTTATTGCAGAGGCTGTTCCCAAGAAAATTTTGGAGCGTATGCAAGCTATGAATGTTACTGGTCTTACAAGAGCAAATATTGCCAGTCATCTTCAGGTAACGTTCTACTTTCATGAAATTCCTTTAACAGGTTCTAGATTATTCGAGAACTAAAACTGAGTGAATTGCCTCTTTTTTTTTTTTTGACAAAAAACATGCTCGTAATATAAATTGCATGGGCAGAAATACCGGATGCATCTTCAAAAGGTAGGTGGACCCTCGACTGAGAACAGAGATCTCAATGCCTTCTTTGAGCAAGCTTCTTCAATTCACCAGCACAACCTACAAGCACAACCCACTGTCGCTTCATGTCATCAACTTCCACTGCAAAATCTCATGGCTCCACAGTCATGTAGATTTGAGAGAGCAAATGAAAATTTTAGTGCAGGTCCAAATGATCATCAAGGGAGCAATATTTTTGACACAATGGTTTCAGACTCAAGTCGCAGTCTCCCAACTGAATTCTCCTCGCATGATCTCTCTCGAGCAAACTTGTTATACCATAAAGATTTTGCTGGTGGTGTTGCCATCTCGAATGAAGAACACTTTTACAGAAACGGAGGAAACGTGACTGAGCTTTCAAACCCACCTCCAGCTGTAGATGAGTTGATCTATGAGCCCTCCTTTCTGGTCAGACAATTTGATCAGGAAGACATCTTTCGTGGACCATTTGTATAGGTTAGCTTTCAACATTCAGTACTTCCACTAGTTCTTTTTGGTGATTATGAATCTAATCAAAGCAATAGTTAATACTTATTTACGTTTATTATGGTATTTTGTAGCAAAAGGGTGCAGTCATTGGACATCTGATCTCAGTCCAACCCCTGACGGCTAGCCATAAAAATTTATTCTCCATAGAAGATCATCCTAGTCATCTCTCTCTCTCTCTCATGTACTTCTCGTGCAGTTGTCTCTTGTTTTAGTCAGCCAGAAGATTAGCATCCAAATTTTCTTTCAAATGTACATTTTATTGTTTCTTTAAATTAGAACATGCAGCGAGTAGGCTATCTCGAACGAGTTTTCAAGTTCAATTTTTTTTTATATATCGAAATTTGGAAGCTCTGGAGACTGGAGCTAGTCATGGCAGGTTTTTCTCTATGCTGAAATTTTGTTTTCATTTACTTTTATTGAAAGCTCCTTGGCAGATAACATTTGCCTTTTACCATTTCTTTCTTCTTGTCTTGTGAAAACAATTTCCTTGTGTTTTTAATAGATCAAAAGAAGATTTAGATTTCCAAAGAGCAGGAGCTTGCTCCAGTAATTGGAATTAACATCCTGAATCATTAGGAACTAAATCACTTGTTTACCAAATTGCTGTCAAACCATCAAAACACAAGTCGTCGGAAATTCGGAGGATTATGCAGCAAACAAACATTAAATATCTCACCTAATGGCCAAGAAATGGATTAATAATTGAATATATGCAGTAAAATGCTAGTACGTCTTAAAAGTTAAAACATTTAGCTAAACTATATAACTTTTGTATATGCAGTGAGAATTGAATAATAGCTCAATGCTAAAAAATCCACCTCTAACAGGAGGCCAAACATGTATTGGCCTCAAGAAGGGCAACTGAAGAGGGAAAAAAGAATTTGGAGCGGCCATAATAACAAATTCATCCAACTAAGGCGATTGAGCAGCTATCACTGCATTAGCAAGAAAAGAGCAAGAGTTAGAAAGCCAAAAATGCTGGTTGCTGCACTGATCCTGGGAGCTTTGTTAGTTGGAAGTATAGTAGGAAGCGCACACTCTTCTCCGTTGAACAAGACTTTAGATGGAAAACCATCCCCTTTTGCCACATTAATACCAGGTGTAGACTTCTTGGTGAATGAGATAACTGATTGCTGTGTACCAGGAACACGGGGATCCTTTTTTGGATTGGCTCCATCTGTTTCTGCCAGAAGATAATTCAACCCCGGACGACCTTGCATGAATATCGTATTATTGGAACCAAGCAGCACACTTCCGTTGAAGGTGTAGACTTCTTCAAAGCCTGGTACTGCTTTGTCAAATTGAACGGCTGCGAACCAATCTTCAAAGCTAGTTTCACCCCAGTTAAAAATAGTGATTCTTGCACTCCATCCACCTCTGTAATCTGATAATAAGTGCCAGTTGATGCTAACTCCACAGTTATCTCCACATGGCAATGGATTTGGAACTGTTCGTCTATTTATCTCAGCCCACTTCAGAGCTTCAACAGTTCTGTTGTCAAAAGGTATAAGAAGAGCATCGGGTCGTAGAAGTAGAGCTGGTTCTGTGGCACTGCAGGTCTGGCTTGGGTTGCCATTGCAGCCGCAAGCACATGTGTTGCATGGAATAGCAGAATCATTGAAAAATGCTGAGTATGAGACACAACATTTTGGAATTGCCTCCTTGGAGTGTGTAATATTGCAAACTACTTGCCAACTGGCAATTGCTGCTGTTTCTGAAGGCAAACCACTTGGATCAGGGAATTGACTTGGGCTTACTTGCACTGGGTTCCCGCATTCATAATCTGGATTCATAGTGCCATGGATCTTCCAGTTCTGGGGTGGAGTTATCTCTGTCCTATTCAAGTCTGGGGGCATCTTGAAAACTTGCATTTGAAAAGATGATTTAGACTTGCTTGGATCCATTAAAGGTGGCAGAATTGTCCCATTTCGGCAGCAGAAGGGAATTCTCCCAAGAATCGAGTCATTTGCCCTTGTTGGGGGAAGGTCAATAATCGTAGGCCTTCTCTCACAATTCAATGCCTGTGAAAAATCCATATCCTTGAAGTACTGACCTTGCCTGCCGAAAATACAGTCTGTTGTATCAACAACATAAGGGTAAGCCCCTTTCATGGTATAGATGAATTCCTCCCTCATCCAATCAAAGCTCAATTGCCAATTATCAAGGCGACCAAGAGGGTTATGGTTCGAGATTGAAACCTCTGCCCAGTAATTAGTATCATATGCCCTGATCACATCATACATGATTATAAGATCACCTTCTTGCCTGGGCAAGAATTCATCATTTGGCGCATTGTTTGAACCAGAGTTTATATCTTGAATGCAGCATACATGCATCTCATTGTTCCCTAGTGAAAACCATAAAAATCAACTCATTAATCAATAGAATGCACATAGTTTTCCAACTTTTAAATTCCTAAAACAGATCAGATGCCTAACAAGAAAGTAAAATGAAAAAGTTTCACATTTCAATATGTTATTGATTACAATCGTTTTTTTTTTTCATTAGACTTTTCAAAAATATTAATTGTGAGGGTAAATTATGTAATATCCCTGGTCAAAATCATTAGCGTTTACTATAAAACAGGTCAATGTTGAGAAGGTTCATGAATTGACGCCATACATTTTGACTTTTCAATGAATCTTACACTCCTGGTATTTTATGCTCCAAAATCATCTTTTTCAAGTTATTAATTAAAAGAAAATGCAAATTTCCTTCTTGTTTCTCCTTTTCTACTATTGAAACATAGATCATTAGACCTATTATCTCCCAAATTAATCTTATAAAACCAAATTTAACGAAACATTATTCATTAAAAAATTGATTAAGTAACCAAACCTTGGTTGGTGAGATTATGACAAGAATACCCGTCATTTACAAGACTAATATTAAGCGGCATGGGAACATCTGGAGCTCCAACACCAAACTGGGTACCCACCAACCCGACCCGAACCTCCATTTGTGTCATGTCTCCAGCAGTCTCCACAGCCGATTTAAGGTCACTCATAGGGAATCCGGCGAAAACGGTGCCGTTACCAACCTCAGCAGGGAGCGAATTCCCATCAGCCAAAACAGCGTTAGAAGCAGAGACCAAAAGCTCCTTGTGCTGAAACCCGACAAACACTCTCCAAGACTTGAGCTCGTGACGTCCGTTGTTGAGAACAGTTAAAGTGGACTCGAAACGGTACGCCTGGTTGTTCGGGTCGGTGGGAGGGATGGAATGGCCTGCGGTGTAAGTGTAGGATAAGAATATACCGTTGCACGAGTCGGAGGCTGGCGCAGGAGCTGGGGCTGGAGTTGGAGTTTGGGGTTGAGAAAGTGATGTGTCGAGGAGAGAAACTGAAATGAAAAAGAAGGTGAAGATGATGCGATGGAGTTTCTCATTAGCCATGGTCTTGTCCGAGAAACTTTAGAGAGAAATGAATTGCTGCAGGAATTCAAAGAGGGAGTTGGTTTTGGTCAGGGGATGGGCTTAAAGAAATGGAAATGATGAATGTTTGTGGAGTGCCGGCTCTGTTTCTTTTCTTCTTTCTTGCAACTTTGCTGGCATCAGCCAAGCAAGGAGCGAACTGGTCTTGGCTCTCTTCTTTCGTTTCTCTTCTTCTACAATATTTATTTATTTATTTCCCTTTATTTTCAAAAGAGTAGATTTTACATGTCTTGACTCTTCTTCAAATGATCGAAAATTCAATTTGGAGATTTAAATTCGAATTTGGAAAATGAAAGTTATGAAATAATAAAAAGAAATAAATACTAGTTTACCTCCTTTTATTCTTATAGTGTATGTTTATAATTCAATCAAAGGCATGCAAAACAAATATATTTGTTGTTTGACATTTTAAACCAGAGAACAGACACGGTAAAGTTCGAGCAGCGGAGACGTGGGGACCCATGACGTGACGCTTCCCGCCTGTTGGTTGACTCGTTCTCTTGAATTTGTGGGCCTTTCAGCCGTTTTCCTTCCATTTCCTCAAAGCCCATTTAAACTTTTCTTTACCACAAAAGGAAATTATAGAAATACAGTGACTTTGTCCGTACTTGTTGTCTTCTTGCGGTTGCATGTCTTGCCTTTTCCTAATTTATCGCTTCATCAGTTATTATTATGTTTGGTAATTAACATTTAAATATCTAAATCCAAATTTGCTCAAATTGAAGAGGTAGTTAAGATTCGAATTTTACTCCAACTTCATATCAGTTACATACTAAAATTCAAACTTAAACCAATTATCCAAATGATTAAAAGGCAAAATTCGATCCAACACTAGTGTTAAATTTATACATTCATTCAAGTCAATATTAAATATTTAAATTCTTACATTTCATTTTTCAAAACAAAAGTAATTAAGCACTTAAAGTCTAAATTAATGTTAAACAATTTGTAAATTCTATAATAAACAATTCATTGACAATGGGCTATTCAAAAACAAAAGTAACCATTTTATATTATACCATTTGGAATTTTGAGTTCTATTAATTTGTTTGTTGATAGTATATGATGTGAGTAATTATCATTAATAATTTTTTTTAAGAAAAATGAACTTCATTAATACTATGGTAATCATGATCATCATATTGATATATATTAGCTTATGTTTTGGAGTAAAGAAAACTATTACAATTAGTTTATGTCATACTTCTATATATCATTAAATTCGTAATTCGTAGATGTCATAAATCTTAATTAATAAAAAATAAGATGAATTTTGAATTTATAAATAAAATCTTTCTTCCACTTAATAAGTTTGTTTATTAAATTGAAAGTGTGAACATATAACATAAAGACTCAAAAAATAATTAGTCCACTACTTGTTATTACACATTCTTTTTCCAAGGAAAAAAAAAACTAGTTTGGTTGAATTACCTTACATGTCCAATTAAATTGGAAAATTTTCATTGTATAGCTATATTTTTCCTTGAGTTCAAAGTCATAGTATTGCTGGGAAGTGCATGTCTTATATTTAAAAGTCTCTTCTTCATTTTTTTTAATTTTTGGTTATTAATAAATGCAATACTAGTTGTTTACAGATATACTACTACGTCTTTATTCATGTTTCTAGGTCATCAACTTTATTGATTATTATTTTAATAATCCTTAGCCAAGTTTAATTATTAATTCCATAAGAAATTTCTTGCCTGCATAATATATACTCAATGCTCTCTCTCTCTTATCTCTTGCGAAATGTCAATGGTTTTCATTTATAAAGGGGCCTGAAAAAGATATGTGCAAGGGCCTTGGCTTGTTGGTGATGAGCAAGGGCAACATCCGAGGCAGCACTACAAAACATACTTGTGCTTAGCTACTTGGCTAGCTTGTTGGTACAGCCAATTCAAGGACTGGGGCCTCGTTTTGACTTGAACTCAAATCTTCTTTCGCACTTGACTTGTCCAAAGCTTCCAAGTTCTAAGTGACCGAAAGTTTTAAGGTTAATCGAACCTTTGATAACTCAGTTGAACTGTTCTGACTTGTGTCTACTGCTTTAAGACATTACAATGTAAGTAGAGATGGAACTCCTATGTTTCATCGGGAAAAAAAATATATTACAAATTTTAAAATAATGAGCGGTCGGATTAATATAATAGAATAATATGGTTTCAAAATCTTTCTTTTTTTCTTTCCGCTGCCACCAAGATTGGTGTAATAAATTAATACTCGTAGAAAGGAACCCAGATCCCAAGGAATTATATGCATGCAGGGGCAAAATTTTGAACAATGACCCCACATAAATTATGACATTATTTAATTGAGTAACCCAAAATTTTACACCGTTAAGATAAGTCGACCGTTGGACTTGGAAGTTAAAGAAGGGCCTCCACTTTTTGACTTTTCTCTTGGTCCTGGCCCCCCTACGAAAACATCGACCGTTTCAATTGAAAAAGTAACCGTCCGATCCTACTAGATCCACGGACCACGTTAGTCGACCGTTACTATAAACCTTTTAGGCTCCTAGTAGAAGAAATTCCTTCCCACTTCAAAATTCGAATGCAACCTTTGCTTGGAAATGCACCACCTTCATTCCTCTGTTCAAAAAATTTTCATCTTTCTTTAGATTCTTTGAGTTTTTTCTTCATCGGCGTGTTTCTCTCTTTCTAATATCTTTTCCTTCAAATTTTGAGGTCTTTTTTTGAGAAGCCAAATCTTATTTGTAAAGATGGTGAAAACGGCCACTTCTCAAACTTCTTCTCCGGTGACGATAACGGTTTCGTCAGGAGGCAAAGAAACTGGGAGTAGAAGTATGGGCTTGACTAGCCCAGTTCCACGTGCTTCAATTGTGAACAACCCAAATTCCCCTAGTCCTCTCGGTAGCAGAGGAAATAGAAGGGCTTCAAGTGGAGGAAGATATTGTTCGATGTCGAAAGATGAACCCATTGAAGAGATAAATTCGGAATTCGTTAGCTACACAGTCCATATACCTCCAACTCCTGACCACCAATCCATCTCAGCCTCTCAAACAAGCCTTAGTGAGGATGGGAAAGATGGGCTGAAGCTGAAGCCTGAGAGGAGTTTCATTTCGGGTACTATTTTCACAGGAGGGTACAATTCGGTCACTCGTGGCCATGTCATTGATTGTTCCTTGGAAAGACCTGAGACACTGAAATCGGGCTTGGTTTGTGGGATGAAAGGGTGTGATGAGAAAGCAATTCAAGGAAAATGTGAATGTGGGTTTAAAATTTGTACAGACTGTTACCTGGATTGCGTGGGGAGTGGTGGAGGTCATTGCCCTGGGTGTAAAGAGCCTTACAAGGATGTTAGTGATGGTGATGATGACGAAGATGAGGTTAGGTCTGAAGCAGAAGATCAGGCTTTGCCTTTGCCTTCAATGGCTGATTTCAAGTTGGATAAAAGGCTTTCACTTGTGAAATCATTTAAAGGGCAGAATCATCCACCAGATTTTGATCATACGAGGTGGTTGTTTGAGACTAAAGGGACTTACGGATATGGAAATGCGGTGTGGCCTAAAGATGGATATGGGGTTGGATCAGGTGCTAATGGGTTCGAGCATCCACCTGATTTTGGAGAGAGAAGTAAGAGGCCTTTGACTAGGAAGGTTGGAGTTTCCGCAGCAATTCTTAGTCCATACAGGTAAATTTCAGATTTTAAATCAAGAGCTTTTATCTGCCTTCAATTTCTGTCGATTTGATTAACATTTACTTTCTAACGTTGGTCATTCTTTGTGATGCTAAATCCGAAAAATTTTATCTAGTAAGGTTGCTGGAATATGAAACTGATATTTCTTGCTTTGCAAATCATTTGCGTGTTAACAGTGAGAAACTAATTTCAGATATGATGATTCTTATTTTTTGCTATCCTGTATTCCCAAATATAGTCTGGTTAAGTGATAACTGAAATTCAATAGTTTGTGCTATCCTATGTTGAAGATTAGTCTCCTATATCATGAATTACATTTGTTTGTATGCAGACTGCTTATTATACTACGTCTTGTTGCCCTGGGTTTCTTTCTTACATGGAGAATTAGGCACCCTAACCGTGATGCAATGTGGCTATGGGGAATGTCCATAACCTGTGAGCTCTGGTTTGCCTTTTCATGGCTTCTAGATCAGCTTCCTAAGCTCTGTCCTGTAAACAGATTAACTGACCTCTCTGTTCTGAAGGAGCGTTTTGAGTCTCCAAACCTTCGTAACCCAAAAGGAAGATCAGACCTTCCAGGTATTGATGTTTTTGTTTCCACGGCTGACCCTGAAAAGGAACCCCCGCTGGTCACAGCAAACACTATCCTTTCAATCCTAGCTGTTGACTATCCAGTGGAAAAGCTTGCTTGTTATCTCTCAGATGATGGTGGTTCTCTTCTGACATTTGAAGCTTTAGCTGAGACTGCTAGCTTCGCTAGAATTTGGGTTCCTTTTTGCCGGAAACATAATATAGAACCTCGAAATCCTGAGGCATATTTTGGACAGAAGCGTGATTTTCTGAAGAACAAAGTGAGGCTTGATTTCGTTAGGGAGAGAAGGAGGGTGAAGAGAGAATATGATGAATTTAAGGTGAGGATTAACTCATTGCCTGAGTCAATTAGGAGGCGATCAGATGCTTATAATGCCCATGAAGAGCTTCGAGCTAAAAAGAAACAGATGGAAATGGGAGGCAATCTTTCAGACCCTATGAAACTTCCTAAGGCCACTTGGATGTCAGACGGTTCTCACTGGCCTGGAACTTGGGCTTCTGCAGAGCCAGACCATTCAAAGGGAGATCATGCTGGGATTATTCAGGTACATTTCACAATTAAACTTGTGGAATTAATGGTTATTGAATTTGTGTAATTTCCAAGTGCTGAAATCTAGTCTTTCTCCGCAGGCAATGCTCGCCCCACCAAATGCAGAACCAGTTTATGGTTCAGAAGCAGATGGAGATAACTTGATTGACACAACAGAAGTTGATACAAGGTTGCCTATGCTGGTTTATGTGTCTCGTGAGAAAAGGCCAGGTTATGATCACAACAAGAAAGCGGGAGCCATGAATGCGCTGGTTCGAACCAGTGCTATAATGTCAAATGGGCCATTCATCCTCAATCTTGACTGTGATCACTACATTTACAATTCTTTGGCTCTAAGGGAAGGTATGTGCTTTATGCTTGATAGAGGTGGTGACAGGATCTGTTATGTTCAATTCCCACAAAGGTTTGAGGGGATTGACCCAAATGACCGGTATGCAAATCATAATACCGTGTTCTTTGATGTGAGCATGAGAGCTCTTGATGGGTTACAAGGTCCAATGTATGTGGGCACAGGCTGCGTTTTCAGGAGAACTGCTCTCTATGGATTTAGTCCTCCTAGAGCCACTGAACATCATGGGTGGTTTGGTAGAAGGAAAATCAAGTTATTTTTGAGGAAACCCAAGGTGACAAAGAAAGCAGAAGATGAGATAGTATTGCCTATTAATGGGGAACACAATGATGATGATGATGCAGATATTGAATCTTTGCTTCTTCCGAAAAGGTTTGGAAACTCTACTTCTCTTGCTGCATCAATCCCAGTTGCTGAATACCAAGGAAGGCTGCTTCAGGATTTGCAAGGAAAGGGAAACCAAGGCAGGCCAGCAGGTTCTCTTGCAGTTCCACGTGAGCCTTTGGATGCTGCAACTGTTGCGGAGGCAATAAGTGCTATCTCTTGCTTCTATGAGGATAGAACTGAGTGGGGAAAACGAGTAGGATGGATATATGGCTCTGTCACAGAAGATGTGGTGACTGGTTATAGAATGCACAATCGTGGATGGAGATCAGTCTACTGTGTAACCAAGAGGGATGCATTCCGAGGGACTGCTCCAATCAATTTAACAGACAGGCTGCACCAAGTTCTTCGCTGGGCAACTGGTTCTGTTGAGATATTCTTCTCGAGGAACAATGCACTATTCGCTAGTCGTCGAATGAAATTCTTACAAAGAATAGCATATTTCAATGTGGGAATGTACCCTTTCACCTCTATGTTTCTCCTAGTCTACTGCATTCTACCTGCAGTTTCTCTATTCTCTGGGCAGTTCATAGTGCAATCTCTCAGCGTGACCTTCCTGATATTCTTGTTGACCATCACAATCACATTATGCCTGCTTGCTATCCTTGAAATCAAATGGTCAGGAATCACTATTCATGATTGGTGGCGAAATGAACAGTTCTGGTTGATTGGTGGGACCAGTGCCCATCCTGCAGCTGTTCTACAAGGACTCTTAAAGGTTATAGCAGGAGTTGACATCTCCTTTACATTAACTTCTAAATCAGCCACCCCAGATGATGGAGATGATGAATTTGCCGAGCTATATGTTGTAAAATGGAGCTTCCTAATGGTTCCTCCAATCACAATAATGATGGTAAACTCGATTGCCATCGCAGTGGGTGTAGCAAGAACCATGTACAGCCCCTTTCCACAGTGGAGCAAGCTTTTTGGAGGGGTGTTCTTCAGCCTCTGGGTCCTGTGCCATCTCTATCCATTTGCAAAGGGTTTGATGGGAAGGAGGGGAAAAGTTCCAACCATTGTTTTTGTGTGGTCTGGCTTGCTCTCCATCATTATTTCCTTGCTTTGGGTGTATATAAGTCCTCCAACTGGAAGGCAGGATTACATGAGGTTCCAGTTTCCTTGATATATTTCTGTTATAGCTGCAGTTGTGCAAATGCAGCAACACAAAAGGCGTGAAGTTTCTCAACTTCATTTTGTAGCATTTATTTTCTCTGCCTTTTCATATTGAATGTAATTTGGTTTGTGATTTGTTACTTTTGATACTTTTTTATTCGTATGTAATGTAATGTATCTAAATTCTAAGTACAGCTTTGTTGTTTGTTCAAAGGGCTAAGAATCCCAAGATTACGTGGTAGTTTAAGCAGACAAAATCCATTCTTGTGGTGACTCCTGATTGATGACACAACTTCGATTGTTCAAACTAAGAGCCTTTTCAGTTCCTGGGGTGCATCCTGATTTAAAATATTACAGATTGGTTGATCTTCCTCCAATGAATTTTCTTGATACCCCACACCATTTTTCAATGAAAGCCCAGCTGCACATAAATTTGTTCGAATATGAAGTTCGGCACCATTTTGCATTCTTGTATGCTTGCCCACAAGAATCTAGTCTAACCACTGTCCTATCTTCTGTTTTAATGCGTCGTGTCGATGTTTCTCAATGGTTCCACAAAGTTTCGAGAACTCCCATGGCTTGGCTGAATCCACATGTCAGAACGAGGCACTCCAATGGAATGAATCTTTAGCCCACTCCATGACAACAGAATGGTGGATCCAACCATCCTCTTCTAGAAAGTGAACAATTTCCAATTGCTGTTTTGCTCTCCATTTCATGACAAAGTATAGGCTTTTCATGGAATATTTCTTGCCATTACATGAATTGCACATTGATATACTGTGAAACAAGCCTGTAATGCCCCACTTAATTTAATTTGATAATCCAAGGTGTATGCCCACACTGAAGCAGCTCCTAGCTCCCTACAATGTACAATCTGAGTAAAGGCAATCCGGCTCGCTAACTTAGCTATCTCCCGGTTGCACATGTATAGAGATATAGACACAATAAATTCTGAAGCTGCGCTCCCTGCCAATAGTCCCATCAAAGTCAAAGCTACATTTCCTTTGGCAGAGTTTTCAAGTGGTCCTATGGATCGTAGTCGTGGTAGAAGACATCGTTTTAATCCATGTAGGAGCGGCAAGGGCATTCATGTGTAATCCGTCCTACTTTAGCCGCTCTGCTTGCAGCTACAGGCTGCAGCCCTCAATCTTGGGTCGGTTGCAATTTTTAGCAGCCAGTTTTAAAACGTTCCTGTCATTTCTATTTTATATGGCAATTCCCTCTTACTCTTGAAAGTAGATGATTCTCCTTGAACACTTTTAAGATGGAACTTTGATCAAACTTTTGATCAGTTTCCATTATTCTTTGTATTAGGCGTCACCAAGTTCCTGTCACCTGTGTGTTGGGGTCAACTGAGGGGAGGCGGAATTGATTGCTTTGCTGCTTCAATAATTGGTATCTCTCTCCCTAACAAATCAACAATTCTTAGCTCTTTAAAAATGTTTTTTGGGTAAAAAATCATTTGGAAATTTGCCATCATATTGCAAATAATGATAATCTTTGTTGTAACATGGCAAATAATGAACAAACTTAATTACCCATAATTCCCATCGCTAGTTCATTGAGTCTGAATATTTATAAATCCATGGAATAATTTTTATAGAAGCAGACAAAATTATTCTAAAGAAGGAGAGGAATCCAGCATGGGGTGGCAGAAGTGAAAATTTGAAGTAGTAAAGAATATGACATTGTAACAGCTAGATAAGCTATGCCATGGTTGCTTTTTGGAGGAAAAAGACCACTCTTTAGCTTTAAACTAGAATCTAATACTAGTATAATGTTAATCATTAAAATCCAAGTCAAAGGAACTCCTTTGAGCTGTTTGCTCAGGCCTCAGTCATTACAATTTTCTGTCGTCCATGAGGTAGAGAAAATGATTAGAGGTCACTTCGATAAAGATCTTGGATTTGAGCTTAATATTTCCCTTCCTACTCTGGGAAAACTAAAACAAAATAAATAAATAAATAAAGCCTGACTAGTGTTTTGGTGCCTTTGTCGGTGGCACTCTAAAAATTTTGACAGGGGAATAATTATCAAAATATGTGGTTGAAATTGCCATCTCAGTCAATGCCACTCCGTTCTTGGGGTTGGTTGTTTCTTATTTGCCACCCATACAACCTTGCTTTCATTCGTCGGTAGGGGTTCAATAAGTCGGGTCAATACAGTGATAGGTTCCATCCAGCATCATTTTTTAACTCCAACTCGATTTGAAAAATAATTGAGGATTATCATTATTAACTTATATAAAATATTCGAAATTCAACTCAATCTGAATTCAAATTCGAAATAAAAATTTAAATTAAATTTTAAAATATATAAGTAAATATTATGTTTTATTTATATAATATTTTAAATTTTAAATTTTTGAAGAGATTCATAAATCACTTAAATCGAATATTACAAAAAACGAATTTGACTAGTCTAGCTATTCGAATAGCTCCAAATCGACCTCGATTCAGTAATAAATAAGTTAAATTCAAGTATTTATTGAATTAACTCTAATAGTTCACGAATAGTTTGATCCCTTGCACGCTTAATCCTCAATAAGTCTAAATAAAGCTCCTGTCGTCTCTTATGAGGTACCGTAAGAGGAGCTAGTTCTTCAAGTTTATTCCTCCGTTGGATTTGCATATGATGTTTGGGTGCAAAACACAGCTAGTAAATATGCCCCACTTAATTTGAAATGAAGCAGAAGCCTTTGATTCGAGATTAGGCAGGAAAGCTTGTAATTGTGGCACTGGGGGTGGCGGTGTGGACCAATGATTGTTGATACTTGATGGTCCCCTCTTTTACCCCATATTAACCCAGTGGCTGTTTCTAGCTGTAAAGGTTCTCAAGCCCTTCAACACTCATTTTACACGTAGCTTTTTTCCTCTTTTGTGCCTTTCCTCACATGCCACAGTCGACTGATAAATAGTTTTAGGGAACCACAAACCGAACATGTCTCTGTGCTTTAACCTCTCCATGGGGAAAGAATAGAAGCTTTGCAGGAGACCAAATTTATTCCGCCTTCAACAGCGAAACTATAACTTGATTTGGTCTTTGTTACATGATTCCAAATGCCAGAGCTACTAATATCAAGGCTGCCATGAAAATCACTGTCCACATTCAATACAAACTTGGTGTGTTTATGGAATAAAGGGGACAGTTTTGTAGCAACACAAAGAAGACCACGCAACGTGTTTGGAGGTTTCTTAGACACGCTCATGTCAATAAATTGTTTCGTGTCGTTCCCAACAGATCCTTCCATACATTGGTTAAGATGCCAGGCATCTTAGACAATGGCATTATGCCCGAACAATAGAGGAAGAGCTTTCGATTCCTGGTAAAGATCCAATTTTCTTTGCGGTTTATCTGCAGATTTAAGCGCAACAGGGTGTAAACCAAATTAGTGCATAAGAAAGAAATGCGCAGACTCCTACTGGGGACCAAGTTGAAAGCGATGGTCTATGGGTCCGGCTACTCTCTTGTACATTGTAAAGCCTTGTAATCTTCAGGCATTCCACGTGAAAAACCTCCTCTTGATCGCAATATAAGCCAGCAATTCCATCTACATGAATAACCAACTCCAAAAACGAGGGTACAACAAAGAAGGTCGTCCGTACGCATGAAAAATCAATTAGTAACAGCCTTTTTCACCTATATTTATGGGTGATAATACTTGGATTGCAGAGGTTTTTTATTATACAAAGTCAAGGATTTTCTATATGGAATCAGGGTAAGGTAGTGCAATCACCCTGCCATGCCGGCCTCTCCTTCTAGAATCACCTAAACCCAACCAAATGATTAAAAACAACTGGATTAGGATATGATTAGAATAATTGAGATCCAAAGCTGTCAGCGTCAGACCGCTCTTTTATGATTTCAACGCCAAAAAAAAATGTAGGCCCAGAAGCACCTGTTACTATGTCCAGGTCATAATTTAATTAATTAAATTATAAAAAAAATTTCACAGTTAAAGCATTAACCAGCGACCAAGCAGAGCAGCCGCATGCAGGCTGACGCCGCATAGCCATATTTTTAATTTCGATCAAGAGTAAAGGGGTTGCAAATCATATGGTGCTGACTAACCGTAGATGACTCGTTGATTCTACAAAGATCCAAACAACTGGCCACGTGTGATGCCAGGGCAAAAGGAATCGGTCCCCATTCCTACTTTGGACATTTCCTACGCTACAATGACAATATGGGTCCCTCTTTCGATGCCACCATTTTATTTTGATCGCTCGACTTGCCACTGATCATTACCATAAATTTATTCGGTGGATAATACAATTATTATAAAAATAGAAGTATGTACGTATGCTTTTATTGGAGTATTAAAAAATAATAAAAAATTACCAGGAAATTGCAACACAAATCTGACGCCAAAGGGAGAATATGTGTTGCCACCTAAGTGCGCAAGGGACAGTGTGGGAAGGTAGCTCACAAGTCTTCCGCCGCTGCCACCAAAGCACAAAGCCACCATTAAAAAAAAAAAAGAAGAAGATGAATTTTACAGCCCCAATGAAGTGAGCGGCAATCCAAAACTCTTTTAGATTCTTCCAATGTCTAAATTACTTCTCCAGGCGGTACCGCACCCCCTCAATTCGGTCCCTTTTGGCCACCATTTGTAAATGGACGACCAACTGGCAATTAAAGCTCACATGCCCCCTTTCCAAGTCCACTTCATTGCTCATGGCACTCCACCTACAAGAATATGCAAAATTTGGCTGATTCATTTCTGAATTTTTCGTCTCTCTTAACTTCAATTTGATAAGTGAGGTGGTGTGTATCTTTATAAAAGCAACAAGCAAGCGTGTGCACATACTCATGGTCATAGAGCTATGACCCCCTTTTTACCCTACCTATAACACTGCACCATATTTTTGCCAGAAAGGCCTACCACCGTACTATCCTGACTAAGAAAAATCCATGTGATCCAGCGATCGTCCTCCACTAAACCTAGCACAAGGGCATTTAAGGAAACATAGATGAAAAATTATCCCAAAGAATCGAACAAGTAGGCCGACACACCAGCCAGAACACCATTAATCTAAGTTATGTTTCTTGCCAGATGCTAGTAGTAAATACATTACAACAAAAATTTACAAGTACAATTTGGTCATTTTCATATTTTCCACCTTGTTGCCACTATTACCACGTGACTGCTATCTCCACGGAATGGATAGACTTCGGTAGTTTGATTCCGTTTGGACCTATAAACCAACTGAAACTCTAAAACTACATTGCTAAATCTACAACACAACTCCATTCACTCCAAAAAAGAGTTTCAGTATGCAATTGTATTAATTGAGTATCTCCTTTTCTCTCTCCTCTCACTCTGTCTTTTTTTTTTTTTTTTTTTCAGAAGCAGGAACAATAGAATACATATGGACTGAGGAATGACGTAAGAAAATAATTTAAAAAAAATTGTAAACAAGAAGAATGAGTAGGTCATCATAGTAAAAAAGAAGACGCAAAAATAATGAAGAGAAAATGGCAAAATAAGAAATAAAAATAACAAAATAAATGACAAAAAATAACAGTCCTGTGGAAATTTACCGGCGAGAATTCCTGCTGTGATTTCATTCTGAGTATCCGTACAAGTCATAAGGCGCCCATAAAGCGTCGAGTGGACACTGCTTTTTCGAATCGAGCCTAAGCCACGGCTTACCACTACCGGACCAATGCAAGAGGCTAACTGGACCGGGTGCAAGTCCCGACAACTTCCCTCACATTGTCCCCACCCAGCCCATGCTGGTTCCATCTATGCTCGATTGGTGCCACGCGTCCGGCAAAAACCAACAAGAACGGCGGCAACGAGCCTAGCTCGTAGATCCGGTCACTTTTCTGGACCTCCATCCACCTCTCGATCCGCTTTGTGTACCGACCCGCCTCCATTTCACCAGATCTATCACCATCACCCCCGTGTTAAAATAGCAGGGCCTCCTACCATTGAACGTCCCGAAAACCGTTGGTCCGACCAGAAACCGCCCGTGAAATATTTTGTGAAGTTGGCGTGGCAGTATTCCGGTGCCCCGATTGTTCGCCTACCCAAGTTGGTACTCCACAGCTTAGAGATATCGTCAACAACGACTAGATCAGAGTCCAAATAAATCACTCTCCGTACGCACGGCTCCAGCAGATCCGCTAAGTAATTTCTAGCATAATTTAACGGCTGTTCAGAGCGCTTGCCTAACGGAAGAAGATATCAAGTTCCGTACAATCTCAGGATCGAAATAATAAACCTTGAACTTCAATTGAGGGAACGTGGATCGAACCAGGGTTTCCAGATTGGTCTCTGAGACAAGGAAATGGAAGAAAATGTTCTCCGGGCACAAAGAATGCTGGAGAATGGAGTGCACGGCCGCGATTGAGCCTCGGAGGTACTCGACATCGAGAGTAATAGCCACGTGGACTAAAGAAGGATCGCAAACGCCGGTGATTTTGTGGCCGGTGAAGCCACATTCATCGGCATTGCGAAATTCGGCGGCTTTTCGAAAAGAGAAGCGGTCCTCCAGTGAGTTTGGCGAAGTGGACAACTGATATGACGGCAACCGGAGGTAGCTGTCGAGGTGAGAGGATCTAATGGCTTCAGCTGGAGGAAATGACTGGAGTGAAGGAGAAAGAACAATCATCACCATTGCGGCGGAAAAGAAACCTGAAAATCGCATTATCCAAAGCATCTTAATACCGTAAATTCCTCTCCTCTTCTTTTTTTTAGATTTGAAATCGAAGCGATCTGCTAAGATTATAGAGAGGGAGGATCGAAGGAACAATAGGGTTCCTTTTAGGTCAGCCAGAGTTCAAAAGGGTAAAATGAACAAATATGGAGTGAGAAGCGAAGTACAGAATCGATTTCTTTTTTTGGCTCTGTGTCAAAGAGGAATTTGCCGTGGGAAGGAAGCGACCTTTGTTAGGAAAGAAATACTAGAAAGGAATCGGTGGAAAATGAACTACGGCGTAGGAAAGGGGGCACGGTGCTACCGTGCGCCGCCAGAGTAACGCTCTCACTCCCTTCACTTCTCCCCCTCTCCGTCCCGTCCCCTGTCTCTTTGGGCGAAGCTGATGGGTAGCAGAACAGAGATAAGAGGCAGAGACAAGAGAGAGAGAGAGAGAGAGAGAGCACGATGGAGGTGAGATGAAGAGTTTTTTTTTTCTTTTATTGTTTCTTAGCTTCGCGTTTTCCACCATAGAAATCCACGGCCAAACATAATTATAATTTTTAGAATACAGAGTATATATCTAATACCACTAACAGAGTAATTAAATTTGGAAATAAAAAAAAATCCCTATGTAGAAAATGTAAAAGATTTATTGCTCATAAATGAGTAATATATACACTGGCAAAGCTTCGAAGTAGGAAGGCAACCAGCTGTCCTTGTCTTCTACTAAAATGACAATTGTGTCCCCTAAGCCTGCACGTACATTTTGTACACTTGGATTGTTGTACACGTCACTCATTGCCTTTTTTGTTGGTGTTCGATCAGTGTTTCACTACTGTTCAGTGTTAACATCAATAATAAAAAGGCTAACCCAAATGCAAGTGTGGCTGGGTATGATCCGAGCCCACCCGGTTACTTTACTTTTATAACCCGATTGGGTCACACCCTGACTCTCAGCCCCACTCCTTTTTTCTTTTTCCTTCCCCTTCAAAAAGTGGGTTGATGGATCACATCATCTTAACTTAACAGAGAAAGGTTTTTTCGATTTGGCCTAGCTATGATTGTGTTTACACATAGAACAAGTGACCACTGACCATGAACAGACTTCCTGTGACCTGGACTTGCTTTTAGAGTAAAAAAAGAAATATGTTTTGCCAAAAAATACAAACAATCAATGTCCTCATGCTCGTTTACGATCCCATTTTTATCTGTTGAGAGGCATGCAATTATTATCTTTTATATCCTGGATTTTAATTTGGCTTAGCGAGACCGTAGCGATAAAATGTGCCTAGTAGTTTAGATGCAATGGTAATTTTCTCCCAGAGAGAAAAGAGAATCTTGGTAGTATCAAAACTTGTGTGTTTTGATGTGGGATTGATGTAAAGTTATTAGGATGTTACTGATAAGGATTAGTGACCATATATATAACATATATCACAAGTAATGGCAGCTGTCCTGATTGAGAAAGAGTTTGTCTTATTCAGAAAAACAATTAGTATGGTAACTGAATTCCCTCCAGGACCTAATCTGCTATTGGAACAAACTAAAATTGTTGAATGTGCCATGTAATTGAAAATCTGGTTTACGTTTATTTGATATCTTTTTATGCTGGAACTTATAACAAGTCACTAACACTTTGTTTCACCACTACAGGATTCTCAGTAGAATAATTTCTGACAATATGGAGGAAAAATTTGATTTTAATAATCAACAACAGTTTCCATTTTTGTTCAATAATTAAAAAAAAAGTACATACTTCAAATCATGAATAATGTTAATATGTCTGATTTTTCTACTAATCAAATTTATTAGTATTTTAATTACATTTACACCAAATTTATGAGAAATTAGACTGTCCTACAATTATTATTTCTTTAAAAGAAATAATAATACATTCACCGAATAAAGTCTAATTTTTCTCCCTTTCCATTTGTTAATGATGACAGAGGCATGTACGGTTGTAGTACCATATATAAGATTTCAAAATATTAACTGCCTGTATTGATTTAACAGTTTGTAGAAACATAATTAAGATGCAATCAAGTCATCAAGTTCATAAAAAGGCCCTTGAACCCATGTGACAAATCTTTCCCATCGTTAACCATGATCAGAATTATTGCCGCAGCAAAGCATGTCCCCCGAGCCAAAAATAAAAAATAAAAAAAAAATCAATTCTCACTGTTCAACGAAAATTCTATTTTCTCAAACCTTGCCAATATAAGAATTTTCTCAAAATTTCATCTCAAAGGTGGTTTCTTTACTAGATAAAGAGTTAACAATTACGGATATTTTATTGACAAGACTGTAGCACTAATTATATGTTAATTGACAAAACTGTCCTTGATGGACCGGGGTCCCGCCGAATATGTGGACCCCATACAACTATTCTTTGTCCTTTAGTCTCACACTTAACACGTAGATTTTAAAATCTAAATGTTACACGAAAACCGAGCTGGTTAAAAAGGCAAAGATGAGCAAGCAAAATCCAGTGTGCTCTGACCACCCCTCCCCCCCAATCAGAAAACACCAGAGACCCCATGGGCTATTGCAGAGCTTAGCAGAGTCCCCTTAAGACCAACGGCATACAGCCACGTGGATTGGCCGAAATCACAGTGAGGTCAAGTCCACGTCGTAGGTGCGCCGGTGCCAGGGGACGGTACCGGGTACGGTGCTGCTCACCGCAGCTGTGCCAAACGCAAGTCATCATGATTAATGACGCTTTGTGAAGCGTGTTCCTCGGTGAGCTCATCGGCACTCCGTACAACTTAACTCTTTCAACACTCCTTTGCTTTCTCCAGCCTGGAGTCCACTTTAACTTCACCCCAAGAATCATATGCCTGCGGGGTTTCCAAACATATGGATTCAAATAGCAACCTGCACCCATACCCGTTGGTAGCTAGGTTTATGATGTAGTGGGAGTAGACTTTCTTGATCTATCAATCAAAGATTAAAATAAACCTGCAATAATGAGACATGTGTCAGGCGTGGCCCCACCTATGTATTGAAATGGGGTAACATTTTCACCAAGGCTCAGATTACTAATGGGTTATTTTATAAACAAAGGGAGGTAAAAAGATGTCCATGCTTCTGCTCCTGTTTCTAATCACTATCATTAACCAAATACTGACTTGAACATGTAACCACACGACGCGAATACCTACTTGATCATAAAATACTTAAATTTTTATCCCAATCTCATTCACTAAATTAATGTTCAAGTCCAAGCGATATTCTAAAATTAAATGTTTGAAAAAAATGTTTAAAAATAGTAATGTCACAATTTAGAAGAAGGCACTGTACTGATAATTTAAATTCTCCATTTCAATCTTATTTTACTTTTATCCATTCTGCAAACTCAAATAACAATTTGATACGCAGGATGGTGGATAAGGTAAGATAAAATTTATCCTACCCTATTTTCGATATACATTTTGAAAGAAAAACATAATGCGAAATATAAAGAGATATTGTCCTAATATAGAAGGACTCAGTCGTACGAAAATAAAGTATATGTTATTTTAATCCTATAAGATAAGATGATGTGCTAGATAACTTTATTTTCATGTTTTTTATTTAATCCTTAAGAACAACGTTTGTACTAACAATGAAAGAAAGGATAATTTTGATCCATTATGAAAAATCATTTTATCCAACCCTTAATCTTATTCTTAACAAACATAAGAATATCACATGTTCATTTCAATCTTTGAACATTTGATAAGATGATATTATTTAATCCAATTAATCTACTTTTTTATCTCATTTTATTCTATTATATTCTTCATCTTACTTAACATACGGGTAAAATATTATCTCCAATGGGAGAAGGATATTTGCTAATATTAAATGCTTGTTTGGTCTAATATTTTTTTTTACTTATTTATCTATTAAAAGTTGAAATTAATTTAAACAAAATTTTTGAAAAATCCTTTAAAAAATAATTTTTAAAAAAACAAAATTTAAAAAAAAAACTTAAAGAAAGGAGCATTCCCTTCTTTTGTTTTACAAACATGTCAGACTTTTCAAAAAATACGTTTCCCTCTCAATTAATCTCTATCTCGTCTCCTCTCAAATCACTATTTTTAAATACAAAATCATGATTTCCTTTTTCTTTATCTTTCAATTCAAAAACTATTAAAAATAATAAAAAAACAAAAGATCTAGTAATAAAACAAAAAAAATTATTTTTATAAATATTAAAAGAAAAAAAACTCAAAATTTAAAACTACATTCAAATACTATTTAAAGCTTCTCTCTTCATCTAATGCTTTTACTATTATATAAGTTTGAGAGTTATTTTATTAGTTTATGAATTTTTTTTATTTTAACATCTAAATTGTATATAATCTCGAAACAAATTTGTTTTGGTCTAATTTATTAAGTAATTGAAGATGACATGAGTACTTTATGATAATTTAACTAAAATTAAAATTTATATAATTTATGTTGTTAATCAACTAATCAAATAATTTTAGTTTAATTTTAAAAATTATTTTTTTTATAAAAATTTCATAATAGCTTTTAATTAAAAAAAAACTAAACTAAGTATTTAATTTTAACAAATATGAAAGCTGGTTAGCAAAGGCTTTAATGGGAAAAAAAAGTAGATATTTGTATTGTCATCATAAAAACAGGTACCTAATAAATGTGCTGCAGGTACAAATCTGTCTGGGCTAAATTCAACGCATTTGAGTTGCTTGCAACCTTTCTAAACTGACATTTATGGAACACATTTTTCCTGAAACAGTCCCTTGTTGTAAAGGTTAGCAATCGGATAATGACTTGCAAACGTGACCGATTAGAGTTGGAAGGCCTGCTCCCTTTCATCACGCCCCTGTAATATGAGTACTATACATCTCACCAACTGTGCATAGTTTATAACTTGGAAGCTTAAATACGTCATTCACATGGAAACACAAAGCTTTAAGCCAAGCTTTGGAACAGTATGTATATGGCATGGGTCGGCGTGACAATATTCTTCTTTTATTTTGTTTGGGAGAAACTTATTCCACGGGCACTTTTGACTTTAAATTTCATACATTTAACAGGCTTCGTAATTCTAAATTTATTTATCTAACACGCAAATGCATGCTATTATTAGATGTAAAGTATCATTGCATTCCCTGGGTCTTATGGCCAGATGCAGGCATCCTTGTCATGAAGGTCCTGGGATCGAAAGTAATCAGAAGCTTTGACTGCAGCAATAAAGTATTATGTTTGTTTAAAGGAAGCAATCTTTTATAAGTAAAGCTCAATAGAAATAGACAGGTATTTTTCTGATTTTACGTTGGGTCAACTGTTCTGAACTTTTATTGATCAATAAGCTTAAGAGGCAGAGTAGAAAAATGCATGAATGGTGGCTGAGGAGAGCCACCTCCAAACCTAACAAAGGAAAAGCGAAACGGGGCAAGGCAATAAAAAGGCGTAATGCATTAATTTAAATTTGGTCAACTTGATGAAACCTCAACAAATAGGAGAGTTTAACTTCGAGGCAGGCATGCAGCTCCAGGAAGAGCCTGGCCTGACTGTGACAGAGTCAGCATTTAACATTGCAAAAAGCCTTTTTTTTTTTTTGCCCCTTTGAAGAAGAAAACTAAAACTTTAATGCAAAGTGTGGCAGCGGCGAAATTTCAATGGAGTGATGGCGTCAGGTTAAGTAGACGTTAATCGAGTTAGCCGTTGGAACGAAGCAGTCATGTTAGGTTGACTCTAGAAACAGAGCCCAGAACTTGCATAGGGTTTTTCTTTGTTGTAATTTTTTATTCCGTAGCCGTTGGGTGATTAGTGCTGCTCGTGCCTTCGCCTGTAAGGCTCCGACTTTGTCTTCAATCTAAACAGTGGTTTCCACATCCATTGAGATCTAAATAAATGGGGTTTTTCTTCTACTTTTGGAAACGCACTCCACAAATAATTCAAATATTATAGTATTCTCTAGAAATTTAAATATTAAATAACTTTATCTCTTTCTTTTTCATTAGAGATTGATAATCTTGATTGATATGATCCTTCTCGACGTGTTGATTGCTTCCACGCTTATTAAATTGTTCCAAAACATTAATTATCACTTTTAATTTCACAAAAAATTAAATTGAGATCTTATCAGATGAAAGGTCATATCATGAACTTAATCATACTTTTACACTAGAATGCATAGGTTCGAAAGTTATAAATCACGTGTTATGCATGATTAACTATCTAATTTTTGTTATATAGATAAAAATAAAAATAAAAATGAAGATTTTCTCATATCTATCTATATATATATATATATATATACACACACACACACACTAATGCTAGTAACAAGTTTGGTGTTAGATTTGGACTTGAAAATTGAAATTGCTGAGCAAAGGCTGGGAAATAGACATTTTAGAGGCAGTTGGATTAATAATTGGTCCGAATTATATACCAAAAGCAAGAAAACAAACAAATTATGATATAAAATCATATAAATAATCCGGATTTTGATCTTATAAGTTTATTGTTGTTAGCCTGTCTTTGTTGATATCATACGTATGCTACAATATACCACTCACATTGCATTTTGTCAATAAATAAATGAATATTTTAAGATTTCCACTTTTCAAGTTCTAAAACTTCAATTCAAGAATGTCCAAGGATTGATTAAAAAAAAAAAAGAAATTAATGAGTAGAAGTAGATTCTGTAATTAATTAAGTAATTAATCATGTAAATTTTTATATCAAAGTATTTGACTTATTGATTAGTGAATGATTTTACCATTTAAAAGAGTAAAGTTTGAATTTTTTTTTTCAATTTCATAAAAAAAAATACCCATGTACATTTTCGAAATTTTGACAAAATAGAAAAACGTGGGGTAAAATAAAAGAACTTGTTGCAATGGCAAAGTGCTCCAGACTGACTAATCCGTTGGAATTCGTGTGTCACATTTTAATGATATTATACTGGTCGAAAAAATAAGAAATGTTGTGGAGTTGAGAAACATGCAAGTGATTCTATTTTTTGCTTGGGCTGCACTGCATTTCAGAAAAGCGAGTTAAGAGTACGACTTGGGAAGTGATTCTAAAGGCAATAATTCTTCAGATTTAGTGCTTAGAGCACAAGAAGCTTTTAAAGGAAAGCAAATCATACGATTCCTCCACAAGAAGGAAAGGGGACGTTGACGTTGAATTCCCATTAAAAAACAAATAAACAGTTTTGTTCTTGAAATTAATCATTCATCTTTTATACTGACTTATCAAAAAAAACATGTTGCATTTACACCATCCCAATATCTTAGGGTCAAAACAGTGGAGATTGCAAGGACGAAGCTAACCTTATATCCTTCCTTATGTTTGTTTAACAGATATATAATAATCTTATTAATGGGTTTGCACTTTGCACTTTTCTAGGCACCCAGCTTGTTTTTTACAGGTAAAGAAGCCACTTGTGGTCATTTTTTTATTTCATTACTTTTAAACCTTTGGGCCTTCATGTCGTACTTGTTAAAGTAATTGACTAACTGTGTTCATCTTTTGCATTAGAAAATCTGTCGACGAAAAACGGATTGGGCATAGGCTGAATTACGATCCAACAAATTGTGCACTTGAGCCTTAGGTTTTATTGGGCTGGCTGGCAGTCTGCCCTCGAGTCTCAGACTACTCCTCGCTGTACGTTTGTCTTACTTCTAAATACAGAACATGGCCCACGATGGCCCCAGCCTATAAAACTTGGGTTGAACTAAATCATTCCTGGTGGGTGCTTATTATTATCTGCTAATATAAAACTCACTGATCTAAATGTCGAGTAACTACTGACTATAGGTGTAAATGCAACATGTTAATTAAGATTATTTAATATGTAGGATCAATTTCTTGAAGGTGTTATATTGTTACAGGAACTGGAACAGTATATATATATTAATGAAATGAAACTCGTGAAATTAAGATTATTTATTTTGACAAGCTTAAAAATAGAACAAAAATTAAATTGAAATCAATTCTATAAATTAAACTTATTCACTTTTTATTTTTGGGAATAGAAAACTTAAATCACTTGAGTGGAGTTTCTCTGAAAATGATCGCAAAATAGCTTGGCAAATGTCAATAAACAAGCCATAGTCTCTCCATCGTTTGGTTCTCATTCAATTTTTATGTAACGAAGTCAATGGCACGTCAAGTTCTATTAATTGCACTAACTCATAAGCTAAGAAAACCAAGGAACCGACCAGGTTTAATTGTTTAAGGTCATAAGCATGACTTGGTTGGTTTTTGGTTAAGGTGGTAGCATTAAAGGCCACGTATAAGAGCAGCAATACCTATAAATGATTATGGAGACATGAAAGAGCTCGACTTTATGTTTTTGTCTAGAGATGGACAAACTCACAAATGTCAAAATTAATTTGCATTTTCCAAGCACCTCTAGTCTTGAAACTATTTTATGATTTTCATAGATATAATAAAGGAGTAGAAAAATTAGAATGTGAGGAAAGTTTGCTGTTTTATTGGGCACAAATTATAGGAGACCGAAAGTAAAATACATGTGTCTATAGTTAATTTTTTAA
>NW_018397258.1:4985502-5003640 GCF_002168275.2 Theobroma umbraticum | reverse complement strand
ACGATGTAGAAAGAATCTGAGCAATCTCGAAGAAGTAAATATTGAGTCTCGATGCCCTCATCAGAAAGCTCAATTAAATATAGATTGGTACGTTCTACAAATGGGACCTTAGTTGTCAGATTCCCTATTTCTAAAGCATTTATATGTGGGGAGATGTCTAGCAGCCAGGGGCACCCACATCATCCATGATGCAACATTACTCGGAAGTTGCATCAGAGAACTGAATATTTTAAGACAGGTTTTGCTTACAATGGATCTTGAAAGATTACTGATGATGCTGATGAGAATAGAATTTATGCCTTTTGTTTGATTTTATTAGATTGATTAACATCATTTCAATAACGATTTTTTAGCATAATAATTCATACATTAATCTCTCTGACGATCTCCCAGATTAAAATTAGCTTTAATTGTCTCTTTCTTTTTTTCTCCTTTCTACCTTTTACAGACATAGGAAACTAAGAAGAATTGTTTTAAAAGTGCTCAGCTACTGTTGCAAAAGGTTTCTTTAATTCAATAAACATCTTTTGGCTAAGTAGATGACATATATATATATATATATATATATATATTGCAAATATGAGCTTCCTGTATTGGAGAATAGGGGAAATTTTACTAAGGTTGAATTACTATAAGTACAAACTTGTAGAACAAGATCTTATTAATGATTTATAGTACTAGCTACCTATATTTTCAAGTTAATTGAACAAACCCAATAATTGAACGGAGCATGGTGTTATAAGGGTAAAATCCAACCCAAGAAAAGGAAAGGAAGAAAAGTAGAATTCTTATCTGTCAAGAACAAGAAAATAATTGATCGTGACAATCTGTGAATTGAAGTGTACCAACTTGAGAGTCACATGAAAAGATACAAAGAGGTGTTTCCTACAATATACCCGGTTGCAAGATTGTGAAATCCTAAGCGCTTCTTTCGTTGAAAGTTTGAAGAAAGCTACACGTATGCTTAGACCAACAGCAAGGATTTGAGTATTCAGTGTTTTGAGATACACAAAATGAATTCTCATCTCAAAGATCGCTCTCAGATCCCACAACCACCGCCAGAGACAAAAAGGTACATCATCAAAGCTCTCATTGCCCCACCATACGGGTCTTGAATGATCTTGCTCACAATGGGTCTATGCTCTTTATAATTACTTGCATGTAGTTCCCAAACCCCCACCGACCTTCAATAGTTTTAGCTGAGGCTACTGTCATATGAAACAAAAAAAATTGCCCTACGCTATGTATAAAAATTTAAATTGTTCTCCAAGAATCCTACATTATTTGGTCTTGCTGGCGTAATGGCTAAGTATATTGTTTTTCCTCTAATTTGAATCATTGAATCTTGCTCACAGATATATAAAACTAAACTAAATACATAAAACAGAATAAAAAAAAATTGTAATGATCCGATGTGAGGTCACTGCCATATAAATCAACATTTAGTGGAGGAAGGAATTAATAGCAGCCCAACTTGATGAAATACGCATAGAACTTAATTATGCTTAATTCAATAACAAATTGTTAACAAGCATAAATGATGCTTCCTCTATTAAAACGCATTGTTCGTCCCAGACAAGTAGTTAGGTGACTTTAACAGCTTTTTGCCAAACTGAACAAGTTACTGGTTTCAAATCACAAAGACAAGAACAACATTAAAATCACTTTTAAGTGCAAAAAATCAATAGATGATTTTTTTTTCTTTGGGAATTGATCCTTGCCTAATTTCCTTGAACTTTAACTCCTTCCACCACCAAGTTTGTGGCGAAAATGACTAGATGTAAAAACAAACCCTTCTCAGCTTTTCTGACTTTTCTCTTTTTCACCGTTGACAAATAATTGCAGAGCTAAGCTTCCCTGCCTCCCTAGGCACCAGCTGACCTTGCCCCATCACCAAGGATTTGTAGATCTCAACGATCATTTTCTCATCATACTCTTTCATCGGACCCTTCCCGAAGGCAGCAATCCCATCGCCTATGGCTCCTCCGTAGCCAGTATTAATCATCCTGGAGTTGGCCAACCCCAGCATCATCTTCACGTAGGCATCACGTAGCCAAACAAAGAACTTCTTGGGTGAAGGTATCCTCAGCTTCGCCTTGACCCTCATCCTCCAGAACCTCCTCCGCCGCGTGGAACCAAGCTCCACCCTGCTCCGCAGTGTCCGTCGTCCCGAACCATTTAGCTTGACGTAGCCTCTCCTCTTCCAGTACCCTCTCAATCCCTTGTACATGGTCGCGGAAATACCTTCCATGACTGACCTTTCTCACTTTGATCCAGTTTCTCTCTAGTTCTTTTTTCCAGAGAAAGGAAAATGGAGAAAGAGAGAAGAGGGAGGTGGATGAGAGAATTGAAGAGGGTGATAAATTTGGCATAAGTGTGAGGATATATATATATTATATAAAGTAGAAATTAAATGAATTAATGGTCGTAATGTCTAGTAGTATATAGTAATATATGTAGAGGAGAAATAGAGAGGGTGGCGCTCATAAATGAAAGATGCTAATACATACCGGCATTTCTCACGGGTGTCGCTGTCCATATTCAATGCGTGTGGACATTCCACTCGCCACATTTTAGCCGTTGGATCCTTGCAATGGAATTCATCCATGATGTGCCATCGGATTCCAAATCTTAATGAATGAATTGCATAATAAAATAAAATTATTAAGGGATATAATATATATATGTAAGTTAATTAAATTTATTTTCTTTTTTCAGTCATTTGTCCTTAAAAAAAGTGTCACAGTCTTCATATGCTATGTGGATTAGTTTCTAAAGAACTTGCTAATGATCATGGTTCGGTAATAATCTCTTAATTTGAGAAAAAAACATTGCATATGTGAATATAAGTGTTTTTGAAGTGCAAATTTGAAATACAAATAATTAAAATGTTGTAATTAATTTATATTATTAAAATAAAAAAATATTTTAATGAAAATTATTCAATGTAATTAGATTCTTATTAATATTTATGATAAAAAATATTTAAAATACTAATTTAAAAATATAATGAGTAAAAATGTCTGATTTCATTAATCAAAACGTTTTCCAACATTGTATTTTTGTATATTTTATTTATGTGGAGTGAGTTCAATTTTATTTGCAAAGAAAATATAATTATTTTAGTTTATACACTATGGATAAAAATTTTAAACATTACAATAGAGATTAAACTATTATTGTATATCTTTTTATTTATCATATTAATTCATTAAATTATTTTAAATATATTTTAATAAAGCTTGTGACAAATTTTTAATCTAGTTTATAGAGCTTAAAAGCTCCACTAATTGTGTAAGATAATAGCACAATAAAAGTCATCAACATCATAGAACGAAGGAAGGTCAAGACTCGAAGAGGAAATGAAGTGTGAAAAAAGTCATGAGCGGGTGCCGGACCTTTAATAACGCAAGGGGAAATGGAAAAGGATATCCGTCACAAATTCTAGGGTTGCAGCTTAATTAAGTGGAAATGGGAAGGAATGATCCAATCGAGATGAAGGGTATGGTTTACCAACCCTCAAGTTTCACGCCTTTGAGGTGGGAAAAGGGTTGGATGTGTGTGTGGTGAATCACAAGCTCATCGAGCCATTTCTGTGGATAAGGGATAACTAACCATTTTTTTCTATTATTGATGGTATATGAGAAAAATTCTATTTTCAGAGGAATAGCAGAATGTTTTCATGTATAATAATTTAGATTTAATTAAAATTAGATATTCTCTCTTAAAAATTCAAAATTATTTTCTTTGTAACAACCTGGTGACTCATAGTCTAACGTTAATAACTTGGAGCCAAAAAAATTAAATTACAAGTTTTACTTTTCAATCCCATTGCCTGATTAAGGCAAAATCATTAAATATTATGATTTATGAAGTCCTAAGTCGTATCTATCTTTTCTTTAATTAGTCATAAACTTATCGCATATAATCAATATTAAAGTGGTACATGTTCGGCCTTTTCAACATTAATCATATTTAGTGTAGCATGGTCCTAATTAAATTTTTTGCACAAGGACATGGACATTTTCTAGACTTGATTAGTTAACTTGGTTTAGATCATAAAGTGAATTAATTTTATTTGAATTGTGAAAACAATCACACATGGATTGTAATTTGTTACCTACGCGGGCGTTGATTAGGCCATCATATCAGTTATGCACTTGTAATTAAGTACTCGCCCAAGTCAAACAAATTAAACCCTAACCTCATTCTTAAATTAACGTATAAGAAAATCAAGGATTGTTTTTTGGGTAAAACACAAAGACCCTTTGAGGTTTAGTTGCAATTATTTGCACTTTTCTATTACTCTGAAATACACCCTCTTACCCCTTGAGGTTTGGTTGAAATTCCCTGGAAAAGTAAGTGTTAATTACCAAATTAATTTCAGACCACAAGACAAGCACCCTTGTTATTTATTTCTCTATTTCATATATATTGCTTTCTCTTTCTATCCCTTTTATTTTTTTTCTTTTTGTTCAAGATTTTTCGTTTTTATTTACAAAAATTGTGAGATTTAATTAGTTATAAATAAAATTCACAAATTTAATTAGTTTTAAAATCTTCTTTAATTACTATCAAATTATATTTTAATTAGGTTGAATTATAATTCAACTATGCATTAAAAATGTTAAATTATATGTAATTCAATCAAGAAAAATAACTGTCTTCCATGAGATTTTATTGAAAATAAACTTGCACCATTAGTTTGAAAAACATTCTTTACATCTTCAAAAAGTAACTACCGTTAGGATATCCTTAGTCAAATTAATATTTGTTCAAAATTTAATTTAAATACTAAAAATATCCTAATTTTCAAAAAATTAAAATTTAACTTGATAGTAATTAAAGATAACTTTAAAACTAATTAAATCTAACACTTTTGTAAAAGAAACAAAAAGAAAAGAGAAAAAACATAAACATAAAAAAATAATTAAAAGAGGGTATGTTTGTCATTTTATTTAAAATGAACTTTAATAATTGTCAACTATTGAGAAAAGAAGGAATGGCTCGATTTTTGAAGGAAGAATTCAGACCGTGCATCGCGACTGAAGAACAAATCTCCGAAAGAAGCAGAGACACATGTGCCACGCATGTTACTGACGTCAAAGAAGAACACGTGGAGTATCAATGTTAGGCCTAGTAACTTCAGAATTTTACAGTTTATTTGTTACTCTTTTACCTTGCTCTAATGGTTGGTTAGAGTTAGTTGATAACCTTGTATTTCTATTGGCTGAGGTAAATGTAAATAAAGGCTGTAATAACAGATTCTTCAATACAATAAAAAATTATTTCCCTCACTGCCTCGCCTTCATGAACTTTTCTCTTAATCTCTCCACAGATTTTGACATCAACATTACTTTTTCAATAAGGGTGAGCCTAATTTCTATCGAAGCTCAGAGAGAAAATTTTTGTATTTTTTCCCTTAATTTGTAAAAATAACTAGCAGTATGAATCGAATTTCTGGATATAAATTTAAAGATTGTTCCACAATTAAGGTCTTGTTATGAAGGAAGCAAGTCAAAGATTTTAATCTATTCCTCTTTGTTTTGACAAATCCAATTTGCATTGCCTAGCAATCTTTTCATTGATCTGACGACCATTCAAAATCTGTGCTTTGCATGTGACCAGTATGATATTATACAGCATTTGAGATCTGATACCACCCCAAATAATAAAGAAGGGGAAATTGTTACATAACATAACTAGGTCCTTGAGGAGAATGAGGCTTCTATTTAATTATGAAACGCCAAAACAAGATAGGAGTTTTGATTTAAATATTTTTATGAGCAAAAAAAATCATACTAAGATCTCGGATATGAATAAGAAAATGATCTCTGAACGTTCATTATTTATGCAAGAAAACAGATATTCAGATATGGATGGGAGTTGAGGAATGTATTGTATATTCAATAGGGTCGTTCAATTTTTTCTTTCTGAAACACAGAGGGAAAGATGGGGGTATAACAGCTTTTGTTTGCAGACCTGATTCTGACTATGAGGTCAATAACCTTTTGCTACCAAACATGAACCACTTGATCATAAAGTTGGTTCAAGGTAAAGAATTGGGGATAGCTAAATTTACCGAGAGACACTAAAAGATGCTACCTGCTTCTATTCCATTGCCTTAAATCCCCCCACCCCTACAAATTTTCTAAACCTGTTATCCCTATCTGCTCAGGTCAATGGAATGAGTGCATCCCTAAATTTGAAAACACAATTTATGATTCTATATTATTATTATTTTTCTTTCGGAATTTTCCTATAAGATAAAGAAATTAATTAAGACGAAATACTTGTGCAAGATGAATAGAATATTCAATGAAAACCCATGGATCATGGCGCCCTGGCGGTGGCCTGATTTACGCGAAGGGCAACTTTAAGCAATTACTCGAGCAAGTCATTTCGTTTTCTAAGTTTCAATAATGTGGTGAACAGCAAGAACAATATTGATAAATTTCTAGGCTGTCATGGCCATCTAGTTATAGTACTAGAATTTGATTTTGTGCGCGTGTTGGGACCTACAATTTTTAAAGCAGTTAACAATCTCCAACTGTTACCAGTTTTGCGAGTTACCAATGGTCTTATTGCGGAAAATTATTGTCCATAAAACTAGGAATCACGCGTTTCTGTTGACTGTAGTTTCGTATAGGCAACTTTTGGCAGTGAAAGGGATGATGATGTATTATACATGTCTGCCTACATACACCATTGATATCAAATTAAATAGAGGTTTTTTAGAGGGCGGCACCCGCGTCTGGTATGTGCCAAAGCTGCAAACTACTTGGACAGCGATACACGGATCTGGCATGAGGCAGAAGGCAGGTGACTTCTAAGGCTTAAGCAGTTGGAATAGTTTGGCCGGAAAATTCTGGTGCAATGAGGCTAATTCTGTGGCCTTCGTGCGTACTTAATTGTTAGGTTGAGGGCCATGCCTAATTTAGAGCTAAGCAACCACCCAATTCGTAATACAACTAGGAAATTTGGCTAAAACAATTAGATGAAGTTATCAAGTTAATAATTTAGTAGAGATTATTTTAGATTCAAGTGAAGCTCTATTGTTGATACCAAATAATGTAATGGAAAGAAGTGATTTAACCTCTGCCTATGTACCTAATTGGTGCAATTTTGATGCAGCGAGTTAGCATGAAAACAAAGACTTGCACTCGACAGAGCTTTTAAGATTGATAACTAAGTTTCAAATACAAAAACTTACACTCAAAATTTGACAGAAAATAGAATATTATTGAATAATTCAAAGAAAATAATTTAAGTTTTCTAAAAACTAAACCTAAAGGTGCTATTTATAATAATTTGATTCTACTTAACCTAAACTTGGAGTGCAAATAAAGTAAATTAAAATAAGAAAATATTCTATCCTAAACTTCCTTGGAGTACAAGAATAGTAAATTCCTAAACTTAAGTGTACTTGTCATCCAAGTAAAATAAAATAAAAGGAAAATCTATTATACCAATAATTCCTATGTAAGACTCCTAACTAAATAAGAAAAACATTAAAATTATGTATATATCTTATGATTTTTGGGTTTTTGTCTTAGCTTTTGACGCCCAGTATACTTTAAGAAATTATTTGCTAGACATTCTACGTCAGTCCCCTCCACTTGAGAAAAACTCAATCTCTAGTTAACTTGTAGATCTGAATACAAAAGTTCATCTGATGATGAAATGGGTAAATATCCATCACATTAAATGTTTTGGAAATTCCCATTGTATCTAGCAAATCCACAACATATGCATCGTCATTGTGTCTAACGCTAGGAATCAGATCATTATGGTGCTAAAAATCTCTCATGGATGGTAAGCCATCGGGTAAATCTTCTAGCATCACTTTACTAAATTCTTCTAATAATAGTTTAACTACTCCATGATGCTTTACTATTTTTTGATCTTCTTCAATTGATAACACCTGCTTTGCAATCAAAGCATGCACCCCTTTTGACATCTTGAAAGTAGCCTCTATCTCCTGAATGAGTAAGGGTAAAAAAAAAGTTTACCCCTCCACTTAAGAAGCTTTTGTTTTGGCACTCCTTTTCATTGGCAATAAGCAAACTTTATGGCACCTTTCTCCAATATATAGATGTTTTCTTTCCCATCATGTTGTGCTGCAACATCAAATTGCCAAAATCTACCAAATAACAAGTGACAAGCATCCATATCCAAACTATTGCAATATACCTCTTCCTTGTATTTACCAATAAAAAAAGGTACCTTGCACTGTTTTGTTACCTGGATCTTTTGTGCTGCCTTAATCCAATCATTAGTATAGGAATTTGGGCGCTTTTTAGCTTTAAAACTCAAACTCTCCACAATATCTTTACCAATAATATTCTCACAACTACCATTATAAATAATTACATCAAATAAACAATTAGTGATAGTGCATCTAGTTCAAAATAAATGATTCTGCTAAGTGTTATTCTTTTATTTTGGAGACAACATCATTCTTTTTACAACATAGTTCTGGCCATCGTCATAAATCTCATACTCGCCATCATCCCCATCCGAATCACAGCAAATCTCATCATCGTCTTTTCCTTGTTCCACTACATGAACTGTTTTTCTGATAGGACAGTTACTGGATCTGTGACTAAATTGATTACATTTGAAACACTTTCTCGGAGTTGGTTTGACATAAGGATTTGCAATTTTTTGCCCTTCCTTTGCATGTATAACCTTTTATTTTTTAGTCACCTTTTCCTCTTTGTACTGGTCATTGCATGCAAAAATATCGTGAACCTATTTATTTCTGTCATTGGACATTCTATAATTATCCCCATTGTAACTCTTGTGAGAATAATCAGGTATGTTTTTTTCTTGCAATATTATTTCAACCTTTAAAGTAATATTTCGTGCTTTAGATAAATTTTGCAATACCTATACCCCTTTCTTTTCTTTGATAACTGGCTTCAACCCTTCAAGATACTTAGCAACTTGTTGCTCTTTGGTCTCTCTCAAGTCATTCCTTTCCGCCGGCCTCATAAATTCAGTAGTGTACTCATGTATAGTTTTCTGACCTTGATTGCATCTTTGGTATTTCTAGAAGAAAATTTGCTCATAATCAGGAGGAAAAAAATCTTTCTGTAACAATTGCTTCATCTTGAATCAAGTTCTAACTAGTGCTTTTCTTTCACGATTCCTTCTATACTGTAACCTTTCCCACCTTGCAAAAGCTCCACCTTTTAATCTGCAAGCAACAAGTCTCACTTTTATTCTTTCTGGAATCTCCATAAATTCGAAAAACCTGTTTATTTCGGCAATTCAATCCAAAAATTCTTTAATATTCAAATTCCTATTAAAGCAAGAAATATACACCTTTAATTTGAAAGCTTTGATATCTCAATTACCATAATTATTCATTTTATATTCAGTGTATCTCATAAGTTGTGCAAAATAATCATCTTCTTCGTCAAAATCTTCCATGTAGACCTGTTGTCTGCACCCATTTGTAGGAACAAGTTTTTCGATAGGATGTTTGTGAGCTACATCATGACTGGTATGTGGCGTTTCGTCATTCTTGTTGCTGTTGGCATATACGCCTAAAGAATGAAATCAATTTGTAATTTCTTCAAAGTGTCATTCCAAACGCTAGAATTTAAGATCCATTTGTTGCTCCAAAGCCCTCAACGCCACCCTTTGATCTTACACTATAGATCGCAAGGTCTCAGTTTCATGATTTTCGCCATGAGAATCGTCGCTTACCATAACAAGATCACTTGCCATTAGATTGGGCAAGTTTTCTCGCTCTAATACCAACTGACGCAGCAAGTTAAAGTGAAAACAAAGCCTTGCACTCGCCAGAGCCTTTAAGATTAATAACCAAGTTTCAAACACAAAAACTTACACTTAAAATTTGAGAGAAAAGAGAATATTATTAAATAATTCAAAGAAAATAAGTTAAGTTGTCTTAAAACTAAGTCTAAGGGTACTATTTATAATAATCTAATCTTACTTAACCTAAACTTAGAGTGCAAGTAAAGTAAATTAAAATAAAAAAGTATTCTACCCTAGAATTTTTTAAAGTATAAGAAAAGTAAATTCCTAAACTTAAGCGTACTTGTCTTCCAAATAAAATAAAATTTTAAAAAAATCTGTTATATCTATAATTTCTATGTAAAACTCTTAACTAAATAAGAAAAATATTAAAATTATAAATATACCCATTTATGATTTTTGAGCTTTGATCTTGACTTCTGACGCCCAACCTCCTTTAAGAAATTGTATATTAGACATTCTACATCAAATTCAATGTTCCTTTTACTGTAGTCTCAAGTGAATGTAGAAAGTGGTTAGGACACAAGAATTAGGATAGAGATACCAAAAAGAAAAAAATAGGAGAATGGGGTAGGGAATGCACTTGGGAGTTTGGAACTCATCTCATCATTTGATCGTTAAACATCACTGTTAGCCCAATTATTTGCCAAAATTGTGTGCATGGATTTCTTAGCAAATAAAAACAAGGAAACAACAGAAAGGGGAAACCTAATTGCTTGTTAAAGAGGAAGCAAACTGTAGCGAGGAAACTAGCAGAGTGGGAATGATAGGGAAAGGGAGCCCTACATGTGTGCTGTGTAAAGTTGGTATGGAAACAGCAGAACACTTATTTTTTCTATGTAAGGAATCATGGAAGTTGTGGGGTACGTGGTGCAGTGATTGGAATTTATCGTGGTGTGCCCCCAGTGACTCGAAAGCTTTTTTCCTAGCATGGAACGGGATGGACGTTAGAGAGGGGGACAAGCCATGGAGGATATGTCTTTCTCTGCAATGCTGCGGACGATTTGGCTATTACGCAATGAGGTGGTTTTTAAAGAAAAGCAGTGGGATGCAAGCCAAGCTTATGACCTGTGAAGCTGCGGATGGCAAATTGGGTTAAAGCCAAATGACCGGATATGGTAGGGAGTACGCTGTACATTTATCGACTATTGTTAATGGCCAAAACAACAACGAAAGAAAAGAAGCCCAGGAGAGTTGTCCAAAGGAGTCCACCTTCTGCTAGATGGATGAAGTTCAACGGCGATAGGGTGGCTAGAGGTTGCCCGGGTTCGGCGGGCATAGGAGGGGTAATGAGAAATGAAAAGGGAGAGGCATAAAGGTTACATTTTCTAAGTCGATTGGCGAAGCGGATGCCAATTTTGCTGTTCTGCTGGTTATAAAGGAAGTTTTTACTACTTTTGCTGATTCAAAGTAGGCTGACACGCATGCACTCTTGGTGGACAGTGACTCCACGAGTTGGCTCCCTGGCAGCACAGAGTTTGGGTTCTAAGAATCGAAAACTTGAAAAGAGAGTAAGTAAATGGGAAATTAAACACATACTTGGGAGAGCCAACGAGATGGCGGATGAGCTGGCTAAGGAGGGGGTTTGTAGGGAGTTTGATCTATTAAATGTGGTACATTGACATGCTTTTACTTTTTGATGGCTATAGAATGATTGACATATCCCCTGTTTCTTATGGGAAGTCTTTTTGTTGTTGTCACTTTCTCATTGGGGTTTCTGGGTTTAGTACTAAACTAGCGGGTTTGGTTGTGAGATTTGCTCATTTCGTGTTGGTATTTGAGGTCTGTGCTGTAGTTAGTGTGTACTACCTGGTGCTTGATTTACAAGGTGTGATACAGAGGAAAGAATTCAGTTGGAGTGTAGTCTCCTAACCGTGCGCTCAGGTGGCTTATCTTGTTGTGTTTATACTTGCTGTTGTGCTCTTCTATGCGTGGAACTGCGGTTTATGTCCATATGCAGGAAGAGATTGCCTTGATTTACAGGAGGCATGTGGAGCTGGTTTCTGCCATGTTTTCTTTCGGCTGGTGGTGGTCCATCCTAAGTGCTCTGTGAGGCTACTGTATCATTATGCGGGGGTTGCGGTAGGATGACAGTTTTTGTTTCTCTCTGTTTACTGATGGCTGGGAATATTTTTACTGAGTGGATGAGTTCTATTGGGTTCGAAATTTTTGTCAGTGTGAATAGATTGTGTAGGCAGGGGTATAGTGAAGTTTTGAGGTCTTTGTCCAAGATGTGGCTTCGAAGACAGGAAAACTTCTTTTTGTAGCCCAGGGATCCTCTCCCTGTTTACTGGCAATGAAATCTAAACTTTCAAACAAAAAGAAAATTCATACCACTGCATAGAAAGTGTCTGTTTAATCTTCTTTTTCTGTTCCAATACCTGCTCTCTTCCATCATTCATCCTTTTCCCTTAAGCAAGATTCAATGCTATAGAAAGAAAGCCCGACTTACCTCACATCAATGATACAGTGCATGAAGGGACTCAGGAACAGAATTCTTCTTGCATTCTATAGCCAAAAAGCAAATATCACTTGCCGAATCGTGTTTTGAGAGATTAGACTTGAGAAAATGTTGAAAACTGAAATCATATGGAATTATAATAAGAAGTGTGTGTAACTATTATACTTGGAGTTGAAAAGCACTAGTGGTAACTCTGTTCTCTGTCAATTCTGGGTTACCAAACAATGGTAGACTTGTAGTAACAAATAATACCCCGAGAACAACATTAAAAGCAACAATCTTGATATTCAAATCGCATTCGAAAGGATCAACAGTAGAGTTGATAGAACCACAAAATATCCTACACAACTTTAAGAACAACAGTCAACAGCAACTTTCCTTGCTTTTCAGAGCAGAAGAAGCAAATTTCCATCTAAGAACTATTTTCTGTCATCAAATACGCATAACTAGTAACTACCGTATCTACATACAACAAAAAGTGAACTTAACATCATCATCCTTTGTCAACTACCCCTCACTTCTTTGTCTTCTTTGCCACCTTCGCCTTATCCCCAGACTTCAAATCCTTCGTCTTCAATCCCTCAGGGGTCTTAACCTGACTCAAACGCTTCAATTTCAAGCCCGAAACCGGCTTCTTCACTTCCTTTTTAGCTTTCTTGAGAGCCTCTGGGGTCTTAACCGGACTCAGCCTCATGGTCTTGACGCTTTTTGCAGATACCTTGTTTGCAGCCTTTTGGGATGTTGAGGCCTTCTTCTTGGCAGCACCTTTCTTTTTCTGGGTCTCTTTGATCGCCAACATGAGCTTTTCCGTTGAAGAAATCTTGTAGGAATTCTTGACCTTCACAAGCTTCTCGGATTTCACGAGCTTCTTCAGCTGAACAGATAGCAGTTTCTTGAAATTCGAGGGCAGCATTTTGTTGTACTTGTCCTCAATGATTTTGGCTATCGCTGGCTGGCTTGACCCTGTCCGGTCCCTGAGCGTCGATATTGCTTCACAAATCATCTGCAATTACAAAACACAAAATCAAAAGTCAAAACCCAGAAAAAAGAAAAGACTTGAAACTAAGATTGATGAGCACAAAGAAGATGAAAACAGGGGACCTCAAGGTAAGGAGGATGGGGAGAAGAAGGGGAAGAATTGGAGGTTTTGGTTCCCTTCCTTGTAGAACCAACTGTTGCTTTTGCCATTGTTTCTGAGAGAAGGACAGATTGGAGCAGCAAGATGAAATGGGAATCGAGTGATTCAAGTTTCCAATAAAAGTTTCAATTTCAAAATTGTTTTAGGCGGGATTGTTTGCAAACCGTGTGGAGCCATTGGATTAGATGGTGACAGGGTTTTCTTCTCCCTCTTTTTGTGGGGGATTTTAGTCATCTGAACCCATTATTATCAGTTACATACGCATTACGACTTGTGAAAATTCAGTCGTGGTCTCGTAGGTTTAATGGGCTTTGCGTAAAAGAATAATACGGGGCAGCTTGGAATTTGGATATTGTCACCTGAAAAACACAATAAAAGAGAAACATCAAGAAAAACATGGCCTAACTATAAAATTATAGACAGATTATTACTCAAATCCAAGGTACTTGAATACCCGTAATAATTTTTAATCTAGAAATGAATATGTAAGCAAACAGAATGAGTTGAATACTACTAACATTTAAGCTATACAATAATATAATCTTTTCTTACATTATCTGGTTGGGTTATGCAATTCGTTTTGGTACATAGGCTTATAGCAATTGTATTAGATCAATATAAATGAAAACTTTGGGGGATATTTTGTTTTTCCAAAATGAATATCCACCACAATATCATCCCCAAAGCTCAATCCTCTTGCCCGCAATGCACTAGGGGGACGGACGTTTACTTTTTGGTCCCATGCATGTTTATGGAAAAGATTAAGTGACGGCAATTGTCAACTTATATTGACGACTAGGTTGAGATTCCTCCCCAGATAAATAAATAAAAACAACCTAGTAAGGAAGCAAGCTTAATTAATTTGGGCCATGACCACATGCGCCTAAACCCAAACCTCCTCCTCCAAGCAATATATACCATCATTCTTCAATAATGCATCACATGGATGTGCATTAACAGCATCTTTAATCCTAAAACTTAGTTTCAGTCATATGAATCAATGCCTTCCATGAGTACGAAATATAAAATAAAATAAAATAAAAGGCACGCAACAAGATCTCTGTTATAATCGATTCCCAGGTCCCCCCCTAGATCTGACTATTTTCGACCTTGGTCACTCTTAAAAAATTTTATCTAGGAACTTTCCACCTCACACCTCAAAAAAGGAACCATTAAAGCAGAGACCGTGCGCTTTCGAAATAAAATCAGGTATGGATGCCATGCAAAGATGCTCAAAGCATCTGCCATTTTGTTAACAAATTTTGAACAGTAGAGAGATGGCTAAAGGTGCACCGAATAAGGCAAAGTGGACGTTTGCATGGGCAATTGACAAACAAAAGATTGACATATGGAAAATTACAGATCCATCTATTTTTGCAGCATCACTAAGAACACAATGAACAGATTAGCTGAAAATTACAGATAAGAGTGAAAACACAAGCAAGATTTCTTAATTTCGTAATTAAAAATGAACCTTATTTCTAGCTTTGGCCTTTTTCTGGACACCTAATTCAAGCAGATTACATACCCTTCTAGAAATTTGGTAATTAACCCCTAGTTAGCTAGATAGATGAGCAACATAAATATTACTACAACACAAACTAAAAGAAGCATTTCTTTGGGTGCGCTTAGAAGGAGCTGAAGGAGGCCGAAAGCAATAGAAGAATGATAGAAGCTACGAGCTTCAGTTTCAAACAGTTGGAGCAGCAGCCGACTCGGAAGATGGAGGGTTCTGAAAGCTATATGGGAAGTAAGGAACCTCTTCGTCCGGTGGCGAATAAACCGCACCTCCCATCACTACAGGCTGGTCCCTAGTAGGCCCCTGCGGTGTCTGACATGCATTGCAAGGTGGTGAAGGCATCCAGAGCAGGGTGGACGGCACCCAGAGCATGGTGGAGGGCATTGGGGCACGGTGGCGGAGGTGGTAAAGGTATCGGTGGTGGCGGTGATGGCGGTGGCGGTGATGGCGGTGGAGGAGAAAGCGGAACAGGCGTGGTGGGCAGTTAATCACAGGGGGTGGTGACGGTGGAACTTCCGGTCTGCAAGAATTGCATTTTATTTCTTCTTTGGATGTTGTTGTTACAGTTGTTGATGTGGCGGAAGGGAAGGCAAGCAGTAAAGTGAAACCAGCGAGTAGCATTTGCATGGGATACGCCATTGCCATTTTTGGAACTCAACGATCAAAGGAAAAAAAAAACCCTAATAAAAGCTTGGAGACTAAGGTTAATCAGGGCATATGAAGAAGGAAGAGGACGATAGTGAGAGGAAGACAGAGGCAAAGGAGTGCATGTGTATTGGTGGCCGCAGCATTGTTCATATTTTATCTTCTATGGCACCATTATCAAAAGAAATAAAAATTACAAAAAATAAATTCCAAAAAAACACTAAAAGTGTAGTCTCCTTCCATCCACGCTTTCGCTAAACATCAATTTGGCCATATCGCTATCAAGCCATAAAGAAAACCAGGGATCAAAAACATTTGTAACACAGTTAGAAAATTATTAGGAAGAACAAGGTGCTGGCTTTTATGCCAAAATTGTTACTATCGTGCATAGCACAACTATATATAAGGTGATTAGTGTAACATTTTAATCTAAAATGTGCTATTTACCATGTTTTTTAGGGTAATTGAGAACCGTAAATGAAAGTGATAAACATATCTTTTGATAAAAAAAATAATATTAGACTCATTTAAAATATGTGAAAATTGAAATGATATTGAAAGGTTTAGACAAACAAATGTTAGAAAAGAACAAAGTATGAAAAATGGACCACACTAATTGGTGGCTACCCATAACTCAATCCTGATGATATCCGTGGTGTAAGTTGATGGAATTCTGCCACCGACTAAGCTAATTATTGAAAGAAATGAAGACACTTGCCTTTGGTAAAGTAATTTCATATCATCTCCTTTCTATAACCGTAAGAACACAAAAATTAAAAAAAAAAAAAGCAAAAACAAAAACCAGTAGGCAAATAAATTCTTTGAACAAGACAATCATTGTTTCCTTTATTGGAATCTTTACACTTTTGTTTTTGTTTTTTTTGTTTTTGGCCAGATTGTAATTTTTCAACTCAAGCATTAATACTTTGTTTTTAGGTACTGACTCAAGCATAATACAGTGCAGTAGATTGGAGGCATGCAAAGTTAAAACGGTACAAGTTAATTTCATGGATATTGGGAAGGTCAAATCTTAAATTTTCAGCTGTCTAATTAAAGATATAAGGTGGCTGCACCTTAATTTGATTCTTCCTCGACGACGACGTCTCCTTGCCTAGTTTAGGTAGCTGGGCTTTTCCCAAGCAGATGCTGTACAAAAAAAAAAAAAAAAGGGAGCCATTGAAGATTCACATTCCAACTTTTGAGGTCGCATCTTTTCTAGGATCAAGGAATTTTGGGAGGACCAACGAATTTCATGATCTGTTTTTAAGGAACATTTCCCTCGCAGTTTTTTTAATTTTAATTTTACAGTTTTTTAATCACAATGAAATTAAGTAATTATGTAAAGATTTAGTGAGTATAAATGTGAACTTTATATAATATTTTGATAAATTTTACATACAAAAGACAAATTAGATAATATTTCGTATTTTGGTATCAATTCTGGTCTCTCAAGTTTTAATAATAAGATGCTATATTAATATCATTATTAATCTATAAAAATAATTAGTGATATTTTTATATTTTTTGTGAAAATTCAATATTTTTATCCAACAAAATGCAATGTATGAAATTCATTTATTATATATTATATTTTAACGTAATCTCTTATTGACTTTTTTATCAAACAAATTGTAATTTTGATCGCTATTTTTTAAAATATTACACATTATTAAAATTTTTTGAAAAACATGATTTGAAAATTTTGTAATTTAAAATTCAATAATTGAAATGTTATTTTTAAAATTTTAAATTTTTATTTTTAAAATCTTTTTTCTATTTTTTTTAACGAGATCAAGGCAAGAGAAATAATTCGCCCAACAGTGGCCTAACACTTTGTTTGACTTGAAGCCTAAAGTAGAGGCCAGATGTTATGTACCGGTCAGTAGTCATTAATCTCATAATGTAGAGGATGTCATGGTTCACAAGAAATCATGAATTCGGAAGATATAATTTTAGAGAAAGCAATGAATCCCTTATCAGTTTTATATTTGGGAGATCCTGCGTTTGTTAGAGAGGGAAAATGGAAGTGAAATCAACAGAAAATTAAAGAGAGGTTGCTTGAAAGAATAAAGGAAGCACAGAGGTGAGGAGAGAAGAAACGGGACAGCTTGCCCGCGATCTGAGCAGCGAGAGTGAACGCCACGAACTTGCAACGTGATTAGAGAAAAAGAGAAATTTTTGGGTGGGGAATGAAAGAAAGAAAGCGAGCGGAGAGAAAAACAATAAATCACGTACTTGTCTCATGACCTGTGACTTAATCACTTTAAGTGACTAAACGATGTGTGGGAGACACTCTCCCAACACCAATAAAATTTATTATAAAATGCAAAATATTAAGAAGAAGTGACCTTTTAACTTGGACAAAGTGAATATAGGTTTAATCCCAATCCCAATTTGAGCAAGTAGCCAACCTTTCTTCCATGCTGATAAGCTAACATAAAAAGAATTTTCAAACTGCATACTAAATGCTATAGATGTTAATTAATTACCATTATGCTTGTAGTACCTTTCCTTTGAAGTTTGAAGGATGGTTTTAATCTTAGGTGGCGTTTGGTACATTACAATGCAATGTGATTACAGGTAATG
>NW_018397258.1:4972179-4985402 GCF_002168275.2 Theobroma umbraticum | reverse complement strand
GGAGGGAGGGTTTCTGGCAGGGGAGAAACAGAGCATAAACAGGGGACAAAAAACAGAGAAGCTTGCAAACTACTCATGAAATGGCCCTTGTTTTATATGTGTATTTATATGCATCTACCTACTATGTGCTACATTTTATCAACCAAAATGTTCATTTGGGGTAGCAATGGGACGATCACAAACCCTAGTTCATAGTATTGAATTACCAGAATACCCCTTATGTGTTTCCAAAATTATGAGTAGAACCTAATAAATTCTATGGAAAAGTCTAGGGCACCTAAGTGGTACTAGTGAGCCATCCTTTTCTTTATTGCTATTCCCTGGGGAAAACATACTTCACGCAAAACAGTCAAGCAGGCACCACACCACAGACAAAAGAAAACAAAAGAAAAAAAGGGACAAATTGGTATGTGGCATAGGTTGGATATCTGATAATAAAAGTTCTCTTTTTAAGTTATACCAATAACTCAAAAAACATGCCTAACAAAGAAAAGAGGATTCAGCTATAGCATTCCTTCCAACATGTCAACTAGAATTACTAAGATTATAATAAGTGGGTTTGATACAGTTTACCCATTTCAAATTGATCTGGTATCTGATAGTCAACACTAATGGAGGGCTGGGGAAGTTTACAGTTAGTTTTGTAGGCTCAAATAGAGAATGAAGCCAAAAATATTTCCTGTCATTTGTTCTACATGTCCATTTGCACTTCCCCTTACCAAACACCTAATGAAATTATTAAAATGTGCAGACAAAAATGAAAATCAGAGAAGTGCTACTTAAGCAACCCTGAATACTGCTTCCTTTTTCCCTCCTTTTGCCATAACTTCTGTTCGTTTTTTTAAGAGTACAAGACAGCATTACAGCATGGTGCCATTAAGAGGGCCAGAGACACCGCATAAAACAAAAATGGTAGTGCCAGCACTGCCTCTTCGTTGGAGCGGCTGTGGCAAGCTTAATTTTTTGGACCCTAGGGGCCTTTGTCTCCTTTGCATACCAAAAGAATGACAAAGAATTCTGCATTCCCAAATTTACCAAATGATGAGTGTAAGTGAAGGTGAATCTGGTGATGATAGGGATACTAGAAAGAGCCAGAGTCATGAGAAGTCTTTTCGTTGTGAAAATAGTTATTTCAAAGACAAGTAAGGTCCCAAAATGAAATGATAAAAGACAACACCACAGACAAAACCCGGCCCATATGCTGTGGTTCATATGCACAGACAGCCACCCGTTAGTCTTTGTCTTTAACGCCAGAGGAAAAGGTGCATCCAACAAAGAGCATACAATTTGGAACCCCTTGAAGCCTTCTTTTTACCTGTAAATTTTTAGTAAGTGAGTGAGGTGTGGTCCAAAACCTTTCAAAAGGGTAGACAACGAAACTACCCACAAACATATTTGAGGAAGAAAGGGGTGGTGCTGTTACTCTGCTCCCCACTAATAATTCCCCAATTATTAATCTGTTTTGTTTAGATTTGTTTGTTTCTTCTCTTTATTTCAAACCCAGTGCTCATATCCCTGGATCTTTGAGCCAGGAGTTTGTGACGAGGGTTAAATAAGGAACTCTCTCCTCGAGAACATGAAATCTTGACAAAAAGCTGGTTTTCTTTTACTTGTTTACTTGTGTGTGTAATCCGTGCTATGCGTCGAGATGATCAATTTTAGTATTAATTATGATAATTCTATTTTTTTTAATTTAAATGATAATTCAAAAAGAAGAAACAATTTTTGAATTTATGAAAAAACTGAGATCTCTGTATTAAGTTCTTGCCTTGCAATCTCAAAACAGTTGGAGGAAATCTCATTACAAGAGTCAAATTTCTTGATCTTCCTTCCCCTTGAGAGGAAAATGTGGTAAATGAAAGCACCGAGGATTAAGAACCAGTGCTTTTTGAAATGGTAGTTACATTGAAATTTCTGGTCCTTTTGATGGGAAAGAATAATGTAGCTCTGACAAGGCTCAATTAGCAGCACCTAATCCACATTTAGCTCGTTTAGCCCTTCGGTTTAAACAGCTATGGTAATATTAACATGTTTTCTACACTACCCTCCATTTGTTTTGAATATGTTCATCAAATTTTGGTCTTGATATTAATTGCAAGATACTCCCTACCACGGTATAAGATCCATGACTTCATGGAATTGTTCTGTAATATGTTGAATTTTAATATGTTCAGGCACATTAATCTGTCACGAACCAATATAGATTAGATTTCTAACCCAGTTGCCCCGCTGTACATGGGCACCTCCAAAAGCAAACCCAAATTACGCTAGAAACCAGGTTATTCTTCATTATAATAACAAATCAATACATCAGTGAGTAAAAGCAGATGATGGCCTAGAAATTTGACATGAATCAAGTCACTTGGTCTGACGTGTCTAGTCAGTAAGGTACCCTATCTCAAGATCAGTCTTCTAAACTAAACTACTAAAGAAAACATTCTTCTAGTGATGAGGCATTGCTTTTTACAAATTAAATCCTTGGTTAAGCTGTTGATCTCTTGAATCACATCCTCAGTTTCTCTTTCTGTCCGAGTTTGGAACAAACATCAGCTAGGATAGCGAAGCACACACCAATGAAACGCACAAGCCATAACAAAATCAACAGTGCCCAGTCCTGGAATTTTTTCTTTGGAAAGTGGCCTCTATCTGAGATAAGAAGTGCTCTGTATACAGCTTCGGTTAAGGCATAGGCTGACACTGGATCAGATTCTTCAACTAGAAACCCGTATTCTGTGAGGCACACTATGTCATAAACTCCGTTACTCTCCGATATGTCCAGACATTCGCATATCTTCAGCCTGCCATCTATCCTCTCCTCAGTGGATAACAAGTCACCGTGCGTCAAGACCAAGAGAGGGTTTTCATCTGCAGCCACAGATGATTAGAATGTAGATATGATCATATGATTAGGCATATGTTTCACATAATTGCATTGTTTTATGCTGTCACTAGGAAGTAGGTTACTATCAAACCACGTGTCAGAAAGCCTTAACCAGAAAGAAGATTACATACAAGCAAAGCCATAATACTAATTAACAACAAAATAAGAGAAATTCCTTGAAAAGTAGGACTTTGTTTTAGCTGCTACACAGATTTGTGTTGGTATTGCAAGGCAGAATGGCCATCTCTTTCTTTAGAAAATATCATTGAAGGATCATGACAGTTCTAAATGTAGAGTTCTAGTGAGTATAGTTCTTTCCAAAGGCCAATCACACTCGAGTTCAGAAATCATACATAAAATAGCTTTTTCTTATTGTAATTTTGCCAGTTTGAATTTTATGGCAAAAATTATCAGTTGCGAGCTCCTGATATTCTATTTTTAAACATGTATAGTTCGTGACTGCTACACGAATTGGCTGAAAAGGATATGCGTTGCTTCTGAGTGAAACTGGGGTGAAGGTATAGATGTCAATTTTCTTTACAAGGACCCCTATAAACACTGTGGAAAGATTTGACATAAACGTTTAAAACCCTGACTATGGATTGTGAAACGTATGGTTCAAGGGTCGGAACCAGAAACTTCTATGAGGACACTTGCATGGGCACCAAAAAGGACCCCTTCGTTCTTCGTGGCTTTGTGCTAATTGAGGATGGTTTTGCGTACTTCCACTCAGTGTTCCATATCATTATCATTGTTATAATTAAAGACAGCAGTGAGAGAAACAAATCATGATTGAGAGAAAACGTACTGCTTTTTCGCAAAGCAGGGGAGCAGAAGAGCTGTCTGGTAGCCTCTAACGGCTTAAAATCGCCTGCTTTCAAAGCTTTGTAAATCTCTGCTATGTTCGCTACGACCATCACGCAATTCACTCTTCTCTGCACAAATTTTGAAGATGATCTCGTGACAACATTCTCCACATCATCTGTCATCGTCGTGCAGTCACCATATCTCAAGCATAGCTGATTATGATGAATCCCCTCAATCATCCAGCTCGACAATTCCCCCAAAGCCTCTGTTGTTCCCCCATAATCGAACCCTCTTGAATCGTAAACACAGAAACCACTTCGCATTGATCTCAGGACGTTGTGTTCTTCCATGTACATGGTTGTATAATTGGAACGACTTCCTACAGGTAAAAGCGAAAACTTCAAACTCTAAAATCCTTTTTCACTGTAATTTCTTCTCTGAATATGCTTTTAAGCCTTTTTACAACAGATGCGACTGATAGATTCTAGATAAAAGTATAAACTACAAACTGAACTTACCTGACGATGTTTGAGCAAAGGGAATTAGGCCAGACCGACCCAGAATACTGTACATGAGATTTATAAGCGAGCTCTTGCCAGAACCAGAGAATCCCACCAAGAGTATTGTGCTCACAGGCGGAATATCCATATCTTCCTTCTTAATCCCTCCAGTGGGTACCCAGAAATCACCTGAACGATACCCAAGAAGCTTGTGCCGAAGCTCATTTAGTCCTTCAGGTGCAATTAAAGCCAATCTCTCTAATTCTCTAAGCAGTCTAAGCCTAGGCGTTAGAATGGAAACGTCAGGAAAGTCGAGCTTGAGCTTAGCACATTCATCGAATTTTGCAGCTGTTCTCCACCAACAATACGCCAATCTACATGATTCACAGTCGCCTTCATCAACACAAGAGACTTGGCTTTTCATCTCTTCTTCAACGGAGCCCGTCAATTCGTAGAGAACAATGATGGGTAGCGCGGCCGTCAACTCAAATCTTTAAGTGTGAACAGTTTGAGCCTAATGCTATGATCGCACTGTTACGAATAAGGTTAAGGACATAAAGAGATACATGACAAAAGCAGTGTTTCAAAGCGCTTCCAAACACGAGCTCACGGGCTATGTCCTCAGACGGAATCCGAAGCCAACTTCCAGGCTCCTTCCTGGAGCAGAGGCTAGCTCGGTTACATGCAGTTCCAACTGTTTATGATTTTACACAATTACCCTCATAAAAAAGTTCGTAAATTGCCATGGCATGGGCATTTTTGTCACACTGAATTACGATATGGCAAAGGCCCTACCACCGTGTCTGTAATGCAATTATTGAGATGCGGTCAGTCCTCACAGCCGTTGCCTCGCACCATTTCCTTAAATGCCCGCAAAGCAAGATGAAGTTGACAAGTTTTGCCACATCCAAGGCATTGCAGATAGCATTGAAATGCAATGCATAGCCGGATCATGGCCCGCACTTTCCGAGAACTGCACTTACGTTCATGCCAAAACTAAAAGAAAAACCAAACACTTAATCACAGGCCTCTTTTTTTTTTTTTTTGTACTCTGCAAATCTAAAAGATTAGCATGGCAGGGGTACAACGAAAGGGGCATATGGGGAGGAATGCACGAAAATACAACATTAGGGAATAAATCAAATTCTATTCGGGAAGACCGGACAAGTTAAGGAACACTATAACTTTTAACTTCAATACATCCTTCGGGTTTTAGACAATGATACATAACCAGAGAAAATTTTTCCTTCTCAAAACTGATGTTGGTGTGTCTTTCTGATCAGAAAGACCAAATAATGAGTCCACAACTATCACTAAAATGAAATATTGAAAAGAAAAAAAGAAAGGACCTTTAATAAAGGAAGCAAATACATAAGCAGGAGTATAAGTTGGGAATGATGTAAAAGGGGGAAAAAACCCAGAAGTTTGGCATAGGGAGCTGCATGCCTCTCACCCTTGCATCTGAGAAATAGGATGCTGAAAAAGAATAACTACCGCATGGAAAAGTAAAAAGTATATGTGTGGCTTCCAGACTCTTCAAACATTTTTCATGGTATCATACACCCTTGTCTTTATTCAATGACTTCTTAAGAACATACTTTGGCATCACTTCAACTATATGTGAATTCCCAAAAACACCGAGAAAATACCCATCTCTGAGCTTCATTCTACTCCATGTGTCCTGTGAATTCCAAAACACGTTAGAAATTATAACTAAGACAGAGAATATAAAATAAATATTGTCATATTACAACTTTCTAAGCAATTAGGCTCAGCACTAGCCTGAAGCTGAATTGATTTACAAATGACAGGCCACATGCAGCATGTGGACTATTCCAGACCCAAAGCACATAAAAATTCAATCAAAGCTTGTTAAAGGAAAGCTCATTTTACAACTTTTACTAAATTATAAGCACACTCTTCTGGGGACTCAGATCAGACCAAAGACTTTGTTCTAAAGAATGGCAGAGACTTATAATCCACACATTCACTGCATAAATATGGCCTCTCCAAACATTTATTTACATCCTAGTTTCAGGTTATGAGAACACAACATTTTCTTACACAGGTAAGCAGGGAAGGAGGGCGACAGAGAGAGAGCAACCTAGACCTAAGTGTAATTGCTGAATAAAAAAGCAAACGATATTTCAATTTACAAATCAATTTTCTAACAGACTGAGTTACCTTCACTGGAAAACGTAATCACACAAATAGATAAATGCATACCTTCAACTGAAATTGAATCCACCAGAAGGAACAGGATGTTGATTGGCTCCAAACTGGAACCCAGATTGTGAACCATCACCAGGGGGTAATGGCTCATCCTCATCTTCCACCCAATATGTTTCAAGAATCTTCACAGCCTTCTCATAGATTTCATTGTTGTCATGACTTTGGAGGTTTTCAATTTTCTCCAACCCCTCAGCATCATCAATTAACTGGGCATAGAGATTGACTTCTCCTGTGTGACCCAAATTTTTCTCAGCTTCACCAACCTTCAGAATGTTTTCAAGACCTTCTAAACAAACTGTGACAATTCTTGGGTCAGGACAGTTTAGAAGATCACACAGTGGCTTAATGCAACCTTGACTCACCAAGAACCTAGCAAACAAAACAGAAAATAACTATTTATGAAAAATTGTATCAATAAGAACTTAGAAAATTATTATGGCAAAGAAAACATACTTTATTTGTTCATGGGTGCCACCAGATGTAGCATTTGAAATTGCCCAAGCAGCTTCTTTCTTAATCTCAAACTCAGCGTTTTGAAGTAGATGGACTAGAGGGGCAATAATGCCAGCCTCAATTACAGCCTGCAAAAGATATTCAAAATTCATGCTCCAAATGAAATCTATTCAAACAAGACAAAAAGGCCACAATCAAAAACTAAAACCACCACCAAACTATAGGTTTGTCATACTCAATTTGCTTACCTGTATCTGATCTACATTTCCAGCAGTGATGTTTGAGATTGTCCAGCAAGCTTCCTTCTTGATACTCTTCTTGTAGTTATTTGTCAGCAGGTTCAAAAGGCATGGAAGAGCTTGGTGATTTATTATACACTGAAAGGAGGAATAATATGAAGCATCAGCATAGTGGAGCAAGAGGCAAACTAAAGCAGTGACATCAATACAAACTAAAGCAAGAAGCCAAAAATAAATGTATGATGTACAATTTATTTCATGGTCTATAATCTCTACATACATCAAAATCATATCATTTTCTAGATCCTTGTAGAAGGAACACATTCAAGTTCATTGTATTCTTAGAAGTTTTTCTCTATGCATGTTATTTGAAAATCATGTAACAGCTTGCCAGTTTTCTGAATAAAACCCAATAGTCATCTTCATATACAAAAAAGCCCACCTTTAAAATCTTCAGACAAAGATTCATTGACTATTGAGTTATATTCTAAAAATAATCCTACAAAAAAATATCGGCACTTACCCCCACATTGTTTAAGAAACAAAGAAGGATTATGAGTGACAAACCACAAGTCAAGCAAAAGAAACTGAAATAACAGTAAAGAAAGTATGCCATGAAATATTGCATACCTGAGTCTGCACATCATCCCCTGTAACAATATTTCCAACTGTGCGAAGAGCAGGAATGAGGACCGTTGGGGATGGATGACTAACCACGAGGGGGAAAAGTGAGTGAGAAAATATTCAAAACATCCAGAATTCACATGCAACTGCTAGGAGAAATAAAAATAAGGACAACAAATACATCAAAATAAAAAATTAATTTGAAAAAGGGAAAGAATATCAGCACTTACAGCAAGAGCTCAACAAGTCGAGGGCAGACACCAGCCTCAATAACAGCTTGGATTTTGTCATTAGTACCATCTGAGAGATATGACAGGGCCCAGCATGCATCTGTAAGGACTTCCTCATCATTTGAATGAATAAGACGCTCAAGAGCTGGCAAAGCTGGCTTTGTCTGCTTATTAAATTTCAAAAGCACAATGTATTAGCAAAAGACATCAGCAAAAGAGTGGAGCAAATGAGTGGAAAAAAGTCATAACAATTCCTACAATTCATATTACAAGTAAGTGCAACCTGCTCAAAAGAAGGCTGTGGCTTGCCCCTGCAGAAGTTTGACAAAGTCCAGGTTGCGTTTCGCAACATAGAGAGTTTTGCATGCTCATTGAATTGGGCCAACAGTGGCACCAAGGCTCCATGGCCGAGGACCAGGTCACGACATTTGGGTGAGTCTCCAGCAACATTTCCTAGTGCCCAAACAGCCTATAATTTCAAAAGGATGATAACCCATATAAGAAATGCGAAATAAACTGTAAAATGAATAGAAGATCACTTGCAGACTGCAATATTTACCTGTTCGCGAACATCATCAGTTGGAGAACCTAGGAGTTTAACAAATATAGGGACAGCCCCATGATCGATTACAACCCTGGTGTTTTCTGATGTCCCTGAAGCAATATTTGTGAGAGCCCAAGCTGCCTCAAACTAAATAAACCAAAAGAGTAAACATAAACAGTTAAAGGATGGAAACTGTAAAAACAGTATGATAGAGGTTCAGCAAAATCAAAATAACTTCAAAATCACAATATCAAACCTGAAGTTGTGGGAAGTCATCTCTAGCAAGGAACTCAACAAAACGGGGAACAACACCTGATTGTACAACTTCATTGATTGGTGGACTTCGTTCTGCAGATAAAATAAGAGTAAGAAAGAAACTCATATATGCAGAACTAAAATGAATTGCAACAAGTAAAAAGAGCACAACGAATGATAAACCTATTGATAGCAGCTTTCGGAATTGAGTGGTTGCCTCAAGCTGCGCATTCCTGTCTTCTGACCAAACACCAGCAACCATAGCCGGAAGACTTTCCAACTGCAATTAGATTATTTTTATTTCAAAAACAAATAAATAAATAATCCTATCCATATCTTAATTGAGGCTTCACAAAAAACAATAAGTTAAACTAACATTTCACTTCATTTAATTAATACAGTGTTCAACTACCTCCTTCTCATCAATTTATAAACATTAATACAGTTAAAAAAATTATCCAATCGAAATAAAGCAACTGCCAATCAGCAGAATAAAAAAAAAACATAAAAATTGATGTACGGCAACAACTTAACCCTAATAATCATTCATGATCTGACGAATCAAATCGGTTAATCAGTAGAATATACCTTTTTCTCGGAAGCGGCGGCGGAAGAGAGAAGCTGCTGCTGCTGAGGTTGTTGTTGTTGAGCAAGAAATCCTTCGCGGCGTTTCTTAAGAAGGTTCTCTTCTCTCTTATTCTTTCGGATCTCGACCATGTTGTCTTCTCTCCTCCGGCGACCTTCCTCCGCATCAACCGCCACCTTATACCTGTTCCTTCGGACCTCGGTCCTGGCGCTCGGTCTTAGAGACATCTTCGCTTTTCTCCGATTCCTTTTTTCTTTCTTTCTTTTAATCTGATCGAATCGCCGACTAATTTACAGGTAAAATACGATGTACGGTTTTCGGAAGAGTTCGATCGGTTGTTTCAGAAAATGACGGAGAGAAAGAGAGTGACGCGGTTTTTGGAAGAGAGTGAGAGAGAGAGAGGAAAAAGAAAGAAAGAAGAGGAGGGTTTTTGGAGCGTTATTCGAAGGGATCGGGAAAGAGAGGGGGCCGACGTTGAGGAGAGTGAAATTGTTTATAGAGGACTTTGTTTTGCCCTTTTCGAAATTATTTATCATTTCTGTAGTGCTTTTGGGATTTGATGTGGTGTTAATAACGATAATGCCACTGATTTTGAATTTGAAAGTTGGGGGAACCCTAACGTCCTCATGCCGTTATGGAATCCAGCTCACGGGATAAATTTTTTTAAGGAAAACGAATAGAAAAGAAAAAGGAAATGATAAAAAGGAAGGTTGTAATAATTGAGACTTTTTCCGAATCCATCTAATATCTATGGATTGTTTTTTCAAAATTTTGAAAAGGCAAAAGTACTAAATCCAGGTCATACATTCTTATTTTGATCATTTAAAAGTTTTAAATGTCATCATATAATAAAATTAAAAAAATAAAATCCCCAAATGCAGTTAATGCGATAGAAAATTATTATGTACAGTTATATTACATTGTATATTTCATACAAAAATATCATTAATTGAAACTATTTCTATTTTTTTGTTAATTTACCAAAAAAAATTAAATCTATCTTTCTAATTAATGAGATAATTGTACTTATCATTAAATTAAATATTCAATTGCTTGAAATAATATTTAATATTATAAAAAATTTTATGTAAATAAAACACCTTTTTATTGTAAAGTTTGAGATAGTTTTACCTCTATTTTAATTTAAGAAACCTTATGATGTAAAATTGACAATAAATTGGATTATATTTAAAAATAGAATTAAGGGAAATGGATATTTACAACTCAAGAACTGTGTCACATGATTTAATCATTGCATTCAAAATTTTTACCATCACTAAGTTGACGTTCAGTCGTTCAGTACTTTATAATGTAATTTGATTACAGGTAATATGATTGTAAAAAATATAATCTTACAGTGTTTGATATAAAGTAAAATAATGATTAAAATGCAGAGAAGATAACATTATAACTTTACAAGTATTTTGCTAAGAATGTAATATTAATTTTTAAAATTACCTCTATTTATTAAAATACAAGTTTAATATATTTATATTTTTATTGTTAATTCTTATATAATATCATCCCTTACATATATTTTTAATGTCATATATTTTATTGTCATTTCTTGTTATAATCTTATATATTTTATTTTTATTTCTTTAATATAATTTTTTATATTATATATTTTATTTTAACTTCTTTTACTTATATTACATAAATTTTAATTTCTTATATTTTATTTTATTTTTTAATTCTTATATTATAATTTTATTTTAATTATAACACTACAAAATATTTTCAACAAAGTAATAAAGTTGAAAGGTAAAAATATTTTTGATAATATTGCAAGGTGCAATGTAATATAATTGCATTAGTTTTGAACTGTAATCACATTACATCCCTTGATTGTAATGTGATTGCAATCTAATTTTGCATTGCAATGTTCTGTTACAAAATAAATACTGTAATGTACTTTAATTAGACATATTATAAAAAATATACTCTCACTTTCTTAATACTAAACGCTAGTTAAAGGTTGTCATAAATTTTCCTATAGTATTTGACTTATTTTGCTCATAAAATGTTAAAGAATTTTGATTGGCTACTGTACTATCTTTTCAAAATTTGGTAAGCAGTTAAATTAATAACTAAATTTAATAATAATAATAAAAAAAAAACAAACTATGTGGATTTGAAAAGATGTAACATAAGGTTAGCATTTTGCCATTCTCCCACTTGGTCAGTTGTTGCATGTTGCAGTGAATTTATTAAATATCTTGCTTCCATTGCTTCATTTTGGCAAATCATATACAACATGTGCATGTACTTGTACCATTTTCTTATGCTTGTAGTGAATATCAGTTTCTTTTCCTTTTTCTGTTGTGTTAAAAGGTTGATGTATGTACAAACTTTGAGTAAAAGTAAAAGATCTTATAAATGAAACTTGTCAAACTTTACAAGGCTTCTTAATTTGTATACTTGAAAATGAAAATTACATATGATAGGGAAACAAAAAAGAACACAAAAACTCATCGGTACACTATACACTATACTCAAGTCTATACATATTCAATAGAGATAAATGCAAAATTGGATAATAAATTATATTTTATTAATTAGTATTATGAAACTATACATTAAGAATAAATTATCTGTACATATTCTATTAAAGCACGTAATTAAAAGTAGATAATTGAATATTAGAAGCATCATACATAAGATTCCTCTTTTCAACAAAAGAAAGTCATTTTGAGTTACAAAAGTAATTGTATGCATACACATCACATGCAAGAGGAGACGAGGCAAATAATTGTCACTACTGACTTAAAAATTATCATGGAGGAAGAAAAAAGATGTCAATAATTGAATTTTATGGCAAATACCCTTTGAAATATTTAAAGCAAAAATAGTGCAATACCCATTATACCTATGAGGGCGGTGACCGGACCTATCCGCATGATAAAAAGTTTTAATTCGTGGGGACCTCGTTAAAGCAACACCGTGCCACTGAAACAATGTTTTTATACCAGAAACCCACCCTGCAGCTCGTATACAAGAGCCATGGAAGGGAAACTATCCTCCGTTGCAAAGAAGTTTACTCCTTCTCCTATACAAGAACTCTCACACCTTGCTCAGAGATGCAACGCCATTAACCTTGCTGAGGGCTTCCCTGACTTCCCTGCTCCTCCTTATATCAAAGATGCTGCCGTTTCCGCCATTAATTCTGACTTCAACCAGTACAGGTTTGTTCTTTTTTTTTTTTTTGGTACTTGGATTTATTTTTCGAACGAAATGGAATCGATTTTAGCAACTTTTGGTCATGGAAGGCACGTGCAAGGAATTTGTGATCAGTTGGCTTTTATAATGAAGAGAATGCATGGTTTAAACGTTGACCCTTTGACGGATATAGCTATTTGCTGTGGACAAACCGAGGCATTTGCAGCAGCAATTTTTGCCGGTACGTTTTCATGTTAACTTGCAATTAATGACTTTCTTATTTCTTTTCTTGGTTCAGTTTGTAAATAATTGTAAACTATGGTTCTGTCTGAACAGTTACAGACCAGGGAGATGAAGTTGTGTTGTTTGACCCTTGTTATGAAACATATGAAGGATGCATAACCATGGCTGGAGGAATTCCTGTAAGCTTTTAATTATCAATTAGTGAGAGCTGAGGTTTAAGAATATTAGTCATACGTTTGAGTGTAAATGCTAAGGATTTCCTGTTAGAATTGATAGTTATCGACTCTGTTAATTGAAAAGAAAATTGGACATTGCAGGTATATGTGGCACTTGATCCACCTCAATGGACCTTGGACCCTGACAAATTGATGAAGTCTTTCACTAGTAAAACAAAGGCTATAGTATTAAACAGGTCAGATAGTTTTGATTTGTTTTTCATAGATTGTGGACTGTGGACTACAGTTTAAAAC
>NW_018397258.1:4972005-4972169 GCF_002168275.2 Theobroma umbraticum | reverse complement strand
AACCTTTATTCCAGAGTCATATGTACGATATATAAGAATACTAGCATATAAATTATGAGTCAAGTGAAAAAAGGTACTAGAAAGTTGTAAAACTTGGATTTAACTATTTTTTGAGCAATCATCTGGCTCACGATCTTAACGTTTTTATGCATAATCAGTTAGAA
>NW_018397258.1:4971893-4971995 GCF_002168275.2 Theobroma umbraticum | reverse complement strand
CATTCATAAATATTGAATGCATGAAACTTGATTTGCAGATATATGATTTGGCAAATTTACTAGTATCTGAATGATATGCAAAATTGTTTACTAGTAACATAC
>NW_018397258.1:4971752-4971883 GCF_002168275.2 Theobroma umbraticum | reverse complement strand
AAACAATTTATTAAAATATGTTCTAAAACTTGTCTGATATGAAGGGTACAGTCCTCACAACCCAACTGGCAAAGTTTTCTCCAGAGAAGAGCTTGAAGTTATTGCTGAAGCTTGTGGCAAATGGGATTGCC
>NW_018397258.1:4921593-4971742 GCF_002168275.2 Theobroma umbraticum | reverse complement strand
AGATGAAGTATGACAACACTTTTGCTTATACTTGTGAAGCATGAATAGGTTCAAGAAAGATGAGTAAATTATTTCTTGGGAGTTTTGAAGGACCCTTTTTTATGTATATCTTTTGCTGGTTGTTTCTGCAGGTATATGAATACATAACATTCGACAATCAAAAGCATGTGTCCATTGCCTCACTTCCAGGAATGCAGGAGCGGACTATTATCAACATCCTCTGTTAAAACCTTTAGTGTTCAGGTAAAGTATAGCCATAGGATTTAAGCAGTAAAAAGATGCTCATTCTTTAATCTGTTGGAGGTACATGTTTTGCATTCATCTTCCTCTGCACATTATAAAGAACCTGAATTTCAGTCACTGCCTCCAGAAGATGTTCCATCTGGCTGTTATTTGGGAATTGGGATTTAGATTTTCACTGTTATGATTATTAGGATGGAGAATTGGATGGGCTATTGCTCCAGCTTCAGCTGCATCTGCAATTCGAAACATTCATGTCAAAATTACAGATTCTGCTCCAGCACCTTTCCAGGAAGCTGCCTTAACTGCTTTGAGAAGCCCCTCTGAATACTTTGAAACACTGAGAAGAGTAGGTTCAGGAAAATGGTTCTTTATTTATTCCTACAAAGTTGATAGCAAATTTGCAATACTTATTGGTCGAATGCAGGCAAAATATATTGAAATTTTTTTCTTTGATTCCTCGTTCATTATTTTCCTGATGATTGGCAGGAATATCAATTGAAAAGAGATTTCAGTGTGAAGTTGCTCACTTCAGTTGGTTTCCGAATTCAGTTCCCGCCTCAGGGTTCCTTCTTTCTGTTTGCAGAGCTTCCTAAAAATTGCTGCCTTTCTGATGTAAGTACTTGTAAATGCTGTACTCTGAAAGCCCTATCTTTTAAGAATTCATAAAAATTGTTTGTTCAAGTCCAATAGGCTTCCTATCAGTAGCTAACCACTTGTGTTACTAATTTAACTTATGTTGACAGTACCATGCTTAATTTTTCCTGGTGGAATAAGTGACACTATTTTCAGGTAGAATATGTGAAGGAATTAATAAAACAAGCAGGGGTGGTTGTTGTACCAGGACGTGGATTTTTCCACACAGAGTCTTCGTTGGATCAACCATCCGAGGAAAGTTGCAGCTATCAAAAGAGATATATCAGGGTTGCATTCTGCAAAAGTGATGCCACTTTGACGACCGCAGCTCAAAAGTTTGGTGAGCTTTTGAATGCTAGAGGTTGTCCCAAGCTACACTATTAGAAAAGATACTGATTTCACATTTGGTGGATTTAATGGTGGGCCTTTGTATCTGTAATGAAAGTTCACTGAATACACAATTCTGCAGATTGTATCTAATCGAGGAAATTTTGGCAACAGGATTATGACATTTTTGAAACCATAGCTCCGAAACAGAAATCTGTCCTCCAACAAGTTAACCAACGAAAATTACTATGCCTCTAAATTCTCTAACTACAAGGGCATTATCTACTTGAAAGAAGAAATGAGTATTACTATAGCATACTACTACATCTCATGGTTTATAGGGCGGTGGGGGTGGGGCTTGAAGTGTAGAAAATGGCGGAATTGCATAGGATGTGGTGTTATTGTCAATCAGTGATGTACTTCCATCCAACAAAGCCACAAGTGCTGCAACCAAACCTGCACTCCCAGCAATTGTTGGCTCTGTGTAATTGTAGTTGGACCGATTATCTTGGAAACCATCACCCTTATCAGGTCCAGCAACCACGGCTCCAACAATTGCATTTGGGTTTGGCCTTTTACCGCCCCTCCTCCATTCTAATCCTCATTGACAGTTTTGATGCTTGACTGCATGGAAACTATACTTGACTGCATCTCCGTCTCCGCCATCGTAGTAGCCAACCTCTAGTCCGTTCAAATAGCCATTTCCATCATCCAAGCAGGAGTTACCCCGCCGTGAAACATTGTTATTTGCTGGGAGTCTTCCAACTACACAAATAGACATGTGCAGATCAGGATTCGTGGAAAGTTAAACAGGGTTTCTGTTATGAAGTAGTCAAGCTAACCTTACTGCTTTAGGCATAAATTCATTGATGAGCAATAATAAATTAAAATTTTGACGAAATAAACAAACCGGATAGTGAACATGGAAAGGAAGAGTACTTCCTGTGAATGACACTAAAGTCTGTTTGTTTCACAGGGAATCTAATTACCCCTTTCGTTAGTTTTGACTACGTTTTTAGGCCCGTTGTCAGGAATAAAAAAAATGTATTATTTAAGAAATATTCCATCTTAACTTCTACTTCTAGACTTCTAGTTAACACTGATTCAAGAAGGGCTCAGATGTTCCAGAAAGCTATCCATTAAGATGAGACCTTCAATATTCTCTCTAAGTCCTCTTCCAAATTATAACACTTTGTATAGCAAGATCTAATTATGTATTTGTTTAAGTAGATTCATTACCATAATGCCATCTTGTCTTATACTCTTCTCACTGGTTTAACGAACTTGGAAAAAGAAAAAGGTAAACCCCAGTAAGGTTAATTTAGACTCAGAGCCTGCATTAATTATTAGTTTGCAAAGAAGAGAAACAAATTAGAGACTTACATCTTTGTGCATTAAAGAACATAAGCGCCCGTTGAAGAGGCAATGGAGTAGTTGTCCTGGACAGGGAGGGGTTGGCGGTGGCGGCTCCGAGTCACTAGAAAAGCGATGAGGGCTGCAAATCCGAGCAATATGGCAACCACCACCGTAGAGTTCATGCAACGTTTCTTCTTCTTCCTCTCCTCTTCCTTTCCACCTCCATGGGTGGCCTTAATTACCAGCCTTGCTTCACTTCTTCTTCTGATGGTGATTGGTAAACTGCTTTGTCAGAGTAGCGGCCGTTGTCAATGCCGAGATCTTCTACTTCTATAGTTATATCAAACGTACCACCTCATATGTTTGTTCTTCCTGACATTCCTTTCTTTTTCGTTTTTGTTTTTGGTCTCCTTGTATCGAATTTGAACTATTAAATAATTTGCTAAAGAGAGGCATGAAAATATAATATTTCTTTAAAAGCCTGCTCTAAGCGGGGAAAATTTACTTCAGTGAAAAAATGGAACAATTGCACGATTAACGCATGGAAATTGGAGTCACATGAGCATAGAGAAGACAAATTCATTGTTAATGCTTCGCACTGATTATTATGTTTGGCCCATAAATAGCTTTTTCTGTTCAGGTTTTTAACTTAATTAATTTTTTACATATAAATGACGTAATAATTAATTTTAAATATTGATTTAAAGCAAACTAATATGTGTAGACACATACTGTATTTTTTAAAATTATTTAAATAATAATGATATGGTTCCTAATTAATCTTACTAGGATGCCGAAGACCATGCCGTTTGGCATTGACCCACTGGCGCTACGCTAGTATGCAACTCTTCTTCGAGCTTAACCCGTCTCGCCGCTTTCGGTGGTTTTCATAATCGCAATAGGAACAAGGAGAAACATCGAACAAGAGAAATGTCAACTCTAATCACGATAGGGGAAGAACAACGACAACCTCTTCTTCTCGATCCTTCCCCCGACGGAAACGAAGAAGAGATCGCCGCTTCCTCATCATCCAACGAACCAGATGCCCCTAAACCTACTCTCGACGACTCTAATCAACGGCTCCTGTCTCTCGACGTATTCCGTGGCCTCACCGTCGCGGTACGCTCCCAGAAAAGACAAAAACAAATCTATAATTCAATTTCAGCCTAAGTGTTATTTTTTTTTACAGTTATAATAATAGCAATATGAGAGTTGTATTTAGCAGAAAAGCACTGTGATAAGTTAGCCTGGAAGCAGTTGGGTAGAAAAACGATTAAGTTGTTTATAGGGAGAGCCTTGAATCATAATTGAAGCAGATACATAAATGGAAAGTTTTAGCATTTTATATGTTACATTTTTTGAGAATATTGAATGAGCTTTGTGAATATGACTGAAAGTAGCTGATATTTGACTAAGTTTAATAAGTTTATTTCGTTGATTAAGCAGCCGAGGATTAAATCATGGGTTTATTAATTTATCTCTCAACTCATTTCCTAATTATAGTTGATGATTTTGGTTGATGATGCTGGAGGGGCTTTTCCATCTATCAATCATGCTCCATGGTTTGGTGTGACGATCGCCGATTTCGTGATGCCCTTTTTTCTTTTTGGTGTTGGGGTCTCCATTAGCCTTGTATTTAAGGTATTCTTAAGCATAGGATTGAATCTTATGGGGACAATGTTGTTTAATCAACTTCTAGGTGATTTACTGAGCATGACATTGTACTGTTCATTTGATTCTTCTCCTAAAGTCTTGCCTTATGATGCTGAAAGTTTCTGCCCTGGCATCCTACATGAGACTTTGGAACTACTTTGAATTTATCTGTAGCACATAGAAACTTTAAATTTGCATCAAGTATTACAATTCATCTCATTTTACTGTTACTTGTTTATCGTGCTGCTATTTTGATTAACATTTGTTCTTTTTTCATTGACTAAAGAAAGCTTTTTCCCTTTGTTTATGCCTGTTTAACAGCAAAAGCATATAAGCATTCTGCAGACAATGCAGAAGCACGTATATATCTCCATAATATAAAGAAGCTACTATAGAAGCAAGTCAAATTAATTACATATGGTCATTTTTTGTTTCACAATGCAGAAATCCTCTAGCAGAACATTGGCTACAAAGAAAGTTATATTGAGGACGATCAAACTTTTCCTTCTGGGGTTGTTTCTACAAGGTTTCCACTTTCACCTATTGTATTCTTGACAAGTTACTGCTTTCTTACCTTCTGACAAGTCTAGATGGGAGTGACTGAGAACTCATGGAATATTGGCATATCTTGATAGGAGAATTTTAATCTATTTTGTAATGATTTTTCTTTCATCTTGGATTACCTCAATCGATCAACTTTTTGATTGCTAAAGTAAATCCAAGCTCTCTGTTAATTATCATTTATGGATGCATATGCATAGTTCAAACATGCACTGTTGTCGCCTACTTGATAATTTTGAAGACAAAAGGTGATAAAATGCACATATTTTGTGTCTAATTAATTGAGCTTGGTGCTGTGGTTTTAATATTTTGGAATCGGCTCATAGGTGGGTATTTTCATGGGCGTAACAATTTAACATATGGAGTTGATGTGGTCAAGATACGATGGCTAGGTGTACTACAGGTAATATTTTTTAATGTAAATTATCTTGATGTTCTCTTTTGTTTTATTTATTAATTTTATGTGATTAGGTAGCAACCAAATTATTCTTGTGAATTGTGCAACGTGCTTGATAAATGCTAAACTGGAGCTAAATATATTATTTATCGAAAAGAAGACCTTATAGAACTAAATCTGGGAATAATGGAAAATTATTGTCTTTCCAATGTGAAGGGCAGCTATTTGAAACATTTTGCAAGTCACATGCTTGAATATTTATTCAACAAATTAAGGCGTGCAATGCTCCTTACCTTTGTCTAGTGCATGTGTCACCGGCCGACAAAGTAAGGCTCACACTTTGTGGCCTAAGGACACTCTACTTGAGTGTTTCACCCGTTAGTTCACCCTAAATCCACTAAGAAAACCAGTCAAGGCAGATATTCCCTTGAAAGCAACACAAGCCACAGTGCCACAAGCACACCAATAACAGCCCAAATATGTGCAGCTAACACCACCAACACGAGAAACAGAAAGCACAACAGGGATCACAAAAGAAATGAGGCAAAGAGTGTATTCTATCCACAATTGCAAGAAGAGTTAGAAGGGCTCATCAACATTTACAAGGGGTCTTGGGGGTTATATTTATAGGCAAAGTCCCCCACTAACATCAGCCAAGAGAGGGAGTTCAAATTCTGGCTCCTTGTCTCTAACAGCTCTTTTTCCCTACAAGCACTCTGCTCTTCAAATTCAAACTGCCTGCAGAGGCTCTCCCACAGTGCACTGCCTGTTCTGCCCCTGGGGACTGGCTATTGGAATTGTGTTTGGCTGGGCTGCCTGCTGGCCTGTCTGCTTGGGCTGCTAGTCTGTCTGCCTGGCCCTGCGGGGTGGCCTATCTGCCTGCATGCTGCCTGGCCTGCCTCCTTGGCACCTCCTGTCCAGCAACGGGGGTTTTCATCTGAACCAAGCTACCTTGTGCACCCCCCAGCCCTCTGCATGCTGGTGGGATTCGCAGGCTGTGACACATGCTCATTGCTTGACTAATTGCTGCTCTCAATGATATATTTCATCAGCTGAATTGAACAAATATAAGTTGCTTATGCCTCCATAAATTGTTTTGTCTATTATTGTCGACAAATTCATTATTGCCATAGTGTAATCTGCTTCATGTACTAAATATATGGATACTGACTTTTTGTGGATTTATTAAGCTAATTTGCATCATTTTCATGGTTTATTGTCTGCAGAGGATATCAATTGGATATCTGCTGGCTTCAATATCAGAAATCTGGCTTGTTTACAACGTTGTGGTTGACTGTCCAACAGCATTTGTTAGGAAATACCATGTTCAGTGGTTAGGAAATACTATGCTTGTTGAAATCTTTGTAGAGATTTTCCTCTCCTTTTGTTATTGATTTTGCAGTCTGGTATCTACTTTTATTTCTAGAACTTTGAAAGCTTTTAGATGACAAAACTTTTACCGTTACTGTTTGTGTAGGATTGTTGCTACCCTACTATTATCATTTTACATGTGCTTGCTCTATGGCCTTTATGTTCCAAACTGGGAATTTCAATCTCCAAGCCTGAATCTGTCGACTAATGGATCCCATACTCAAATTGTAAGTTAAATTATGTATTTGGTCTGTGGCACTTACTTTCAAGGTTTTGTTAGTCTGCACCGTTAACTGCTCATAATGCAATGAGGTTTCTAAACTCGAATAACCTGAAAGTTGTTTAACATGACTAGAATATTGTTGTTGGGACTAAGCTATGTTTATTAGGTTGCTCTGAGCTGCAGATGTTACTTCCTTTTGAAGTGCCCAACCCCTTGTGTGTGCTATCATATTGCATGTACTATTTTCAATAAATGCATCTGCCAGATGGTTTTAATGTAATTTTTTTAAGCACGCCTTCTATATTTTTCTTGTCTCAGGCTATAGATTTAAGCAACTAAGTGAACTGAACTTTTACAGTATATTTGTCATGAACATATCTGGTAGACACGTCATACAATTATGGAAGCCGAAGGCTGCTGGGTTTTCTATCAATTGGATTGTCTTTTATAGAAAAAAAAAACAAATTACTTTCATGATTTGAGGATTGTGCTGTTGGATTTAATCTTGATATTAAGTAAATAAAATTATGTTATAAACTTATTGAAGCTACTGCTTTTGGGATAGCAAAATTAATAATTTGGATGTATTCTGTTGTAGTCTTGTGAATAATTCTTTCGGAAACTAATAAACTCCGTTACCAAGCTTAAATTCTAGTTTGTTGTGCTTTTTCGTTTGCTGCATGGAACTTAATGAGGCTACCATGTTTTTTTATAGGTACACTGTGGAGTCAGGGGGAGTCTTGAACCTCCATGCAATGCAGTTGGCTACATCGATCGGTATTTTATGGGTGAACAGCATCTATATCAACGGCCTGTTTATAGAAGAACAAAGGTTATTCCATTATTGTTCTTTTGTGTTATAGTTCTGGTGCCTCCTTTTGGAACACCTTCTTTCATATTGTTAATAGGACATGCACCCTTTTCCATTCACAGGAATGCAGTGTCAATTCTCCTGACTATGGGCCTCTGCCACCAGATTCACCTGAATGGTGCCTTGCACCCTTTGACCCTGAGGGCATCTTAAGGTTAAATGTTGACCTTCTCTGATCTAGTTTTTAATTTTTCACTACAGCTGTTAATTATGATCATTAAAGTTGTAAAGTCTGTACTCATTCTGATATTTATTCATACCTGTACACACACAACTGAAGATCTTTAAATACCAAATATACCACTCTTATTGCTCAGTAGTGTACTTGGAATTCTTATTTTTTCCCTAGAGGAATTTCTGCAGTTCATTAATGGCTGTCCTCACTTGTTTTGTGGGATTGCATTTTGGACATGTACTTCTGCATTATAAGGTATCATTCTTCTTATTCTTTGGTAGGATGTCTGTATCTATGGGCTACTCATATCATTAAGTTTCCTGCCAAAAAAAGAAAAAGGGTATGCCAAGATATTGCATGCCATGTTGGTGAATATGCACTGAATATATTTTTTTCAGGGACAAATGCAGAGAGCACTTTTATGGTCCATGTCTTCCTTTCCATTACTAATTTTAGGATTTGGATTAGAGATGCTAGGTAAGTTGTCTCACTTAACAATCTGGTTCAGTGTATGATTTTCTCTCATATGAAATTCCGGTCAGCATACGATTTTCTAGGAGTTTCCAGTTTGTTTTGTACAATTGATGGCTGGTAGGTGTAACAGGCATTCCTCTCTCCAAACCACTGTACACGTTGAGCTATATGTGCATCACTGCTGGAGCATCAGGCTTGTTCTTAACCATTATCTTCTACATAGTAAGTTCCTTTAGTGATTGGCTTGTTATCTTCATGTTTAGTACTACAAATCCCATGTCATGTTTTTAAAAGATATATAGCCTACCTGACTTATCCTGAAGCGATTATTCTTATAAAGTTGTCTTACATTTCAATCCAATCAGTATTGAAGGAAGTCATCACAATTTCTTTTCTAAAATGCTATTGACAAGACTGAAGGCAGTCTCCAAGGAAACATAGATCCATCCATCTTGGATTCCTTTCAGTCAGAATTTAAGCACAGACAGCTATAGGATGTCTAAGTATAGATGACATTATAGCGGGTTCTCAAATTTATTTGATTGGAAAATTTAATTGATATGAGAATAGGCAATATCTGATTATAAAAGGCAAATTCCTTGACTAGTGGAAGGCTATTGTGAGCCAAGTTTCCATCTTCAGTCGACCAATATGTTGGCTTAGTTGAAACCATTAATTTGACCGAGATTTATTTTCTCAAATCCCCTAAATATACCTCTTGGAAATTCATGAATGTATGTATATAGCCAAAACAATTCTAGGCCCTTCTTTTACCTTTCTTTGAGTTGTGGGCTTTTGAGCTTATACATAAAGGTATGTTAGAAGTGCAAAAGAAATATAAGAAGAGTTGAACTCTGTTTCATTTAATGATGTTCATGATGCATTGCTTCGCCTAATGTCTTCTGTAAATGAGATTGTAGTTCTGAAGTAATGAGGAATGCAACTAAGCACTGTTGTTTGATTGTATTTCATGCAGGTAGATGTCAAACATTTTAGAAAGCCTGTGGTGTTATTTCAGTGGATGGGAATGAATGCTCTTATCATATATGCTTTGGCTGCTTGTGACATTTTCCCAGCAGCTGTGCAAGGTTTCTATTGGCGTTCACCGGAAAATAACTTGGTATCTTTCCGTCTTCTCTTCTGGGTTCCTAGTTTTATTATCCTTGCTTTCATAGCAATAATTTACCAAAGAATAGGTGGAAAACTGCAAGCTTGACAGATCTATAATTTAAGAATTCACTGCTGAGCAGCTGCATCATAGTCATCATCTTTTGGTTTCATAAAGGAAGTCATGTTGTAACGAATGAATTTATGATCGCTAATGTTCTTTTTCGTTCATGTGAAACTTGTCATCAAGCTTGACAGTAGAAAGATGTAGGAGCTACTGAACAAAAGCACCGCTTGCAAGTTGCATGCACTTTCTAAAGTTGATTTTTTTGAGTGTCAAACATAATCACTGCAATGGTTTTCATTGTCAACATATCTGTTTGGTATACTTATGTTCATATCAACATAAAATGCAGGTTGATGGTATGGAATCATTGTTACAGGCCATGCTTCATTCAAGCAAGTGGGGTACCCTCGTATTTGTATTGCTCCAGATCTTATTTTGGTGTCTTGTTGCAGGTTTTCTCCACATGAAAGGCATATATATAAAACTCTAGAAGAATAAAAAAAAAAAGAAAAGAAATACGGTACCAAAAATTTTGATATTAGATATGTATACATTTTGCATCACTTCTGAAAGGATACACTGCCCTTGAAAATCGATTGTACATATTCGAAGCGTAACCTTTTGTTTTGGCATTGTAAGATTTCTAGCAGCCTGTCCCTGATCTGTTCAAGTCTCAAAGGGCAGGCACGAACAGACATTGATCGGTCTACCCAAGTTTAGAAAGTTGATATGCAACCAAATGGGATTTAGCAGGGCTTGGTGTAGAGGGTTCTTTTGGTGGGAAGAGAGGATGTTTTGTAACGAGTGAATCAGAATAGGCTAGAGGTGGAAGAGAGGAAGCTTAGAGCAGTCTTTTAAGTGTAAGTGCGTTGGTGACAGATGGTGAGAGATCAGAAAAGTGAAAGAAATGATGGATTCGGGTGAATGGGAAGGATTGAATAGAAAGAAGGTTTTGAGCAGTCTTGAGAGAACTTTTAAAATAATCTCTGTTGAGTTACTAATGATTTTTTTTTTTTTTCAACCTCTGCTTTTATATTTATACTAATTAAGAGCACATTCTTAAGAGTTGTGGAGAGAACATGTTCAATTATAAGAGAACATGTTTGTCATGAAATAGTAGTTAAAGAACGATTTATAAGATATTAAAAAAATAATAATGTAAATGAGTAGTAGGCGTAAGTTTTAAGTAATGAAATAGTAACATTTGATAATGTGTCACGTATATTCTAAAGAAGAAAGAAAAAAAAAAGTAAAGTATATGTACTTAAAAAAAAAATTAAGGGAAAGTTTTTTTAATTATCTCTATGTCTGAGTTACCAAGTCAAGTTATTTAGAACATCTCAAATGTGAAAATAATTCATTTTGAGTTACTTTTACTTCTATGAATAAATAGTTCAATGCTTGTTCTTGGGTGTTTCTTTACTCGGAATGTCTTGGGTACCTCTACACTCAAAACATTCTTGGGCGTTTTTGTGTTTGAAATATCCTTAGGCATTTTTGTATTTAGAGCGACTCAGGGCATTTTCGTATTTGTAACGGTTTTAAGTGCTTTCACGCTTGAAATATCTTTAAGTGCTTCTGCACTTAGAACACTTTTGGACACTTTTGAGATTAGAATACTTCTAGTCATTTTCATATTTAGAACATTTTTGAGTGTTTTTGCATTTTAAATACCCATAGGTACTTTTATACTTAGAACAAATTTGGTGTTTTCGAGCTTCCAATGACATTAAGCGGTGTTTCACTCCTTCAAATGACATTAAATATCTACACTTGAAATACAAGAGGGGTTTTGAAAATGACTGGACGTATACAGGCAAAGGTGATTGCCTGCTTGCAGTGATTGGAGGAGTGAAACATAATTTTGAAGTAAAGCCATTCACGCAGGCCTAAAAAGTGCTTTACGATAGAGGCAAGACGAAAATTTCTCAATATTTGGTCATTCCTATTTCTCCTCAACAGGATAAAGGGTGGAAATAGCTTTATGCTTGCGGCTTCCTCACTATTCATATTGGGCGACAAGCATGTTATTTAGTCCAAAAGCTCGGGACAGTTCACATGGAACACTGTTTGGTCTAAGGTTTCGCTCTATTAGCCTTGACAAAAGTTGATTTGCCAGACCCAAAATGACTGACATCGGACCAATGGTTGAATTTGTGGGACCCTTTGATGGACCTTTGTCAATTGCTGGATAAGATGATTTTTCCTTTTAACATGCAAGATAATTGTAACATGTGGCACAGTAAGACAGGAATTAATCCTAAGGCACGCTAAAATACTTAATTCCTTAGAAAAATAATAAAAAAGAGACTAGGCTTCATGACATGTATGAGGGTGAGAAATTATTCAATTTTTTTATTTTCAATGAGAGAGACCTAATTCGATGAAACATTAATCCAGCAAGCTATTTGATTCTGTATGGTAGTATGAATAATAGTCAAACTGTTTTAAGCTATGTTTGAAAATACTTGAATATAAAGAGGAAATTAACAAAAGTGTTGTCAAACATGACACACAAACTTGATTTGCTACCTCACTGGTCTATACCTGTAACTCTAAGCAAGGCATTAGTTGTTTTGGTGATTGCCTGATTTGTCTGTCTGAAATTGAGATGTGGTGGTACTTGTAGAGATGACATTGGGTAGAGGTTACAGTGGTGTATACCTTAACGATTATCCTACTTTGGTATATTTAGTTTCTTCCCCTCAAAGACACTCATAACTTCTTAGTTGGTAAAGAGATTTTCTCTCTTTCGGCAATAAAAAGGTTTGCTTCAAGCGCCTCTTTCCCCAGCTTCAGATTCCACCACCGTCATCAGGGGTAAGCTCAAGAAGACAGATGCGCTCTTTCGTTATCTTTTCTTTTTAATACTCTATAAAAACTCAGATACTTGCCCTGTTTCCATGCATCTTCCAGCTGCCTTTCTCTTCTCCCCAAAACTCCTTCCAAATCATTGAGAAAGGAAAGAATAAAATGGCAACTGAGAAAGCCAATTATGATCAGACCGTGGACACCCAGAATTACAACGCCCAAGAGAATTCCACAGAGCGATCAGCTTCTAGCCAGGGATCAGCTAAGTTCCACTTCAGTAAAGCACTTGCCCACAGAGCAGTTTATGGTTCAAGCAGCCGCCGCAGCACCGGAAGCAGAAAGGTCAGAAACACTGACGCTAGAACATTACCAAGTAGACTAAGCAAGGTTTCATTGGCTGATGATGATTCTGAGAACTAGCTAGGTTGACAGAAATGTTCTCGGTGCCATATTAGATGTACTACAGCTCTAAGTTAGCTACAGAAGTTTCATTCTGTCCCAGGAAAATGCTGGCGACCTTGTGACATTTAGTTTGTTTGTTTTGTCAAGTTAGCGGTGCGGCAATGCAATGTCTCCAATTCTTGGTAAAAGCTGATGCTTCGATAGAGCATACGATGGAGAATTGACCCGAATCTGCAGCCAAGAATTCATAAATCCATTCTCTCTGTATCTGTATCATCAATTAATTCTGAGCTAAGTGTAATATTTGGCATTGCTATTGGTTCATGGTGGCATTTCCTCTATTACCCATGAGATAAAGATAAACAACAGGAAATGTTAAAAACTTGTATCATAACCAAATTAAGTCGGCCAACTTCCATATTAATATTACAATGTAGTAGTAACTGTTCAATTCTCTGCAGAAAAAGGGAAAAGGAGGAAAAGGCTCGATAGTCCAACAACATCAGGGTTGCAATCACCCAAAAGAACTTGGGCAATCTAGTCCACCACTTCAACACTTCAACCAAACTTAATAAGGGCAACAACAAATTGCGTGGGGATTTTCGCAAGCCAATGTCACTAAGAAAACTTGGCCCTTAATTGTTATAGTCTTCTAGAGCACACTTTCTAAATTTTCCTTGTTGTAATCACTTTCTTGAATTCTGCATATTAAAAAGGACGGTTAAGACATCAGGATTGGCCATCCTTTGATTTACGAAAAATAGACAAATTGGCCGAAACGTCTGAGTGTAGAACATGGAGTAGCACGGGCGCTTCCCAGCCCTTTGTTTTGCCAGTGGGTCTCAAATAGCACGTTTCTCAGCTCAAAGGACAAGCTACATAGACAAGTTGTAACAGGCCATGAATATAAAAATATTGGACAGAACTTACCCAACCACACTTTCTTGATTGGGCTCCTTTTAGTGGTGTGATTTTTTCTTTTTTTTTTTCCTCTATTAATATTTTCAGCCTTATTTACAAAATAGATATCTCAAGTTCTAATTTTTCTCTCTTTGAACAATAAAAACATGTTTACTTTCTGAATCTGGAGGAGCCAAATTTCGAAGCAGAAACTCTTTTCGTTTTCTACTCAAAGCAACTAGTTTAAGATAATGCAAGCGTGCTATGATACCGTAAGCGTTCAGAATTATAGTTTCTCAAGCAAGGGCAGCATCTCTAACTGATGTTGGCGATGGGCCAAAAGAACAGTGCATGGCCTATGACCTATGAAACAGGGCATTTGGATTCCCTGTACGTGCGGAAAAACACCATGTCCGGATCCACCTAGCTACCTTTACACAATCCACGCTATCTTATCAGGGCGATATGCATATAATAATTGGTTCTTTTTTTCTATTTTCCGAGAAATTTAAAGAGAAAAATAAAGGTTTTACCATACTGCAGAATGCAGTATCTTTTTTGTTTTCATGCTTATGTTTTTTGGCTGTTGAACCACAAACACATCACGCTACCAAATTATTGAGAAAAGAGATACATTTCAATGACATTTCAAAAGTTAAAGTGATCTGTACCGATTTGATGCACTTGTTTCATTCTACTATAACTCTTCCTTCCCACAAGTTTAAAGTGTGTTATATCTTTTTCTACGGGTCCTTGATTACTGTTAAAGAGTAAAACTTAAGTAAGGGGAAATCATCTGTGACATTTATCATGTGTCTATCTGCTAGGCTATATTTAATGGTTTGGAATGTGTTTAATCCTCATCCATTTATGAACTAGCATTTGAACTAATTCTAGCACCCAAAGCCAGTATTCAAAAGACAGAGACAGAAGGGCCCTGGATTAACAGGCTTGATATGTACTGATGTTATGACATAAATATTATAAATCACATGATTTGTGGGCTTCGAGCCTTGGGATAAATGTCAAAGGACCATGAACCCACTTACAACTGGAGAACAACCATTGCCAACGAATGTGAGAGCCCACCAATACTCTTAATATATATCTTCATAATTCTTTTTTTTTTCTCTTTTTAAAGGAAAAAAAATGATAAAACTCTGTGACAAGCAAAGAGAAAAATACAATAAGCGATGCAGGGTCAGCTTAGTTGGCATGAATATAAATATAGCATTATGATTCATAATATCCGGAATAAAATCTTTGGATATCATCTCAACCTGCAAGGATGTAATTTGAGGGCTACGAAATGGAAATCCACCAAGAAGGAAGCAAACCAATGGCGAGCGTGTTGACCTCCGCTGCAAGACTAGCCAATTCATAGCCATTTACAAAAAACTTGGTGCTGCTGCTGCATCATACAACTGCGCAACACAGGCTTTAGTCCCTTCAGATAAGAAGCAGGGAGCTTGGTGGGCATCTCCAAGGATTCTGAAATCTTTAGAATTTGTCTTCTAATAATACTCATCGTATCTTATCCCAACGATCAGGGGTTGTAGCATCTTTTTTTTACTTACCAACTTAATCTCCCTTCCTCAAATTCGTAATTGGAATTAGTTTTAGCTTGTACTCTGTCTTTTGGGCTTTTGATCCTATAGTATATATTAAGTTTCTTTCCTTTTCATTGCTTCTTCATCAATCGAGTTTAGATGAGTTTGGTAATAGACGGTCAATATATATATCGATGATAAAACAATAAAAATGGGAAGAGATATTAGGTAGCAAATGTCTAGAGTATACATAGATATGATGTAGTAGTCTCTAGCTTCCTTCTTCACGCACTAAATCCATTGATTGCCATTGAAATTTATGAAACGGATGACGGGTTTCTAACTGCTTCAAGTAGGATAATAAAGCTTAACTACGATTAGGTGAAGCTCACAAGACTTACAAGAAACCGACATGATCAAGGTAAAAATCTCAGCGATTAGGCCAGGTAACAACCCATTAAATATTAATCCTCAATCGATGCCAGATCATACGTCTTCCGGATACCACTTGTTCATTCAAGTTTATTTCAAGTCACTTTTGACAGAAAAGAAGATTTTTCTATCAAAGCAAAAATGACAAAACAAGAGATTAAAGCAGGGCCCCTAAATATTCCTATATATGATATATCCTAGTTCATAAAGTATATATGTTGTTTCATTTCATCTAAGATTAAAGCAGGGTCCCTAAAGTTTGAATCCTAGGCAATTCATAGCCATTATGCAGCTACAGATTTTCCTAGCTTAACCACAGCCACCAGTCCTATGTGTTCAAGGTTGTCGTATTAGAGCAAATAAAATCTAGATGTCGAGATGGTATATCCACTGGCCCGACTTCCTAACAGACCTTGTTTCGCGTGCAAGAGATGTAGACAGGAAGTAACAAAAGTAAACCTCATGTGGCAATCTCTAGCTATCTCACTAGCTCATTGTATGCCTTGCCTGTGTTCAAAAGAAAGGAAAAGAAAAGGAAAAACAAAATTAATGTTTAGCTAGTGACTGCGGATTGATGGCTATTTGATTTCAGGTTTTCACACTCCCACGTATCTACTTTACCATCCAAACTGAGTGGCTGAGCAGTCTATTCATCTGTGGAAGTAACATGCAGTTGTCCAAATACAGCTCTTAGGTTTTAACTTATATACATATATTTGAGGTAGCCAAAATGACAAAAGAAGGCACTGGTCTTAATTAAAATATGTGCATTCAGAAAGGGTAATTAAATACGAACATAGGACCAACAAGGATTACACAACTAGATACCTCATGATGTCATAACTATTGATGGTTATAGTTAAAAGTAAATAGAAGACTTAATCTGACTAACAATGCTCAACCGAGCTACGACATCAAGAATAAAAAATGGGCGCCCTTTCTTACTCCAAGAATTTATTTTATTTTATTTTATTTTTTGTGGGCCATTCTTGCAGGGGCGCACTACATTTGCACCTTCCATCAAGCTCGAATTGAAAAAAAGCAAAAAGTCACCATGAAAATCATCCACACATGAATCTTTGGAGCAGGGCAAGCTTTTTGAAAGCTCTTTCGAAAAAGCAGAATAAAAACCAAACAAGAGGCAACAAACTACAGAAAAACTCCAAGTGGGCCATTGCCCTGTACTTCGATGTCCCGAGTCCTACAAAACCTTCACAGTGGAAACGCCTTCAACTCCCTCTATTTGTTGAAGGTTTTGTAGGATTAAACACGTTCTGGAAGCAGTATTTCTATGACTACTTGCTTAATTTGCTACATGATTTCATGGTAGCATTCTGATTTTGCTCCAAATGAGCTGCTAGGTAGGCACCCCAAACAAACAGAACAAGTGAAGTTCCCGCTATATATGGGCAAATTAGATGAGCCCAGGAGCTCTAGATGGCCACTGGGATTCGACAAGCATAGCTAGCTAGGTATAACTCTGATAAATGCCTGTGTAAGCGCAGGCTAGCTTTCAGGTTTACATGAAATCCAAGTGAAAAATGATCTCAGAAAATGATGTTAATTATACCCTGGTAGGGCCGATTAGCCACTCTATGATTTTTCATCCAATTACTTGAATCAAAACAACGGAAGCGAAGGGGCGATATGACACCATTAGGCGTGGTGGGGGCAGAGCTAGCCTGTTGAGGCGTTTCAGCTGTATTTTCCGAATGATGTAAAATTGTTTTGAGCAATGCATGGTGGGAGTGGGAGAGGGAGAGGAAGCAAACTAAGAGCCACACATGGGGGAAAAGCCATAATGTCTCACTTAAAAAATGTGGGGGCACACAGCCAAAAAGCGTCAAGCGAAGATGCAGTACATGCCAAACCAATTCTCACTTTTAATCAAAGTTTCGAAATTGGGATAGGGCTAGGATTCTTTGTACAAATTCAGCTGGCAGGCCAAACATTTTGTCTGGGGTTTTCCCTATTGGGCGTTCCAGTGGAAAACATCACGGAAACTTTTCCATGAAAAATGCAACAAAAGATGAAATCAATCTGATTGACCATTGCCTGCAAAGTTCTTGGTTACCCTCATGTTAGGTCAAAATATCTAAGCATTAATCCTACCATTGCACTGCATGATGTAAGGTTTGCGATTCCTTGTCGTACAGCTGGGAGCAAATCGAGTCCAAAGGGATTATTAAAAGTCAGGGAATTAGATTCCACAATGATATTATTGGAGCCATGCTTGACGAAACTAAATTTCATATTAGTTAAATTAAAAACATTTTGAACACATAAATATATATATATATAATAAAAGTTGTTTTATTTATTATTAACTGATTTTGGCAGAAATATTTATTATTTCAAATCACTTAAATTAAGAGTGTTTCAAGCATACAAATATAACAAGGGTTACTCTATTTATTGTTAATAAATTTTAAGTTGGATATCCATCTAACATGTTTTAGAGTAGACATTGTTCTCATTTGTTGTCCCATTCTTGATATCTGTGATAGGTTTGTTATGCCTATACATTAGGGCCATTAATCCCATGCTTGATACCTAGGCCACTTGATAGATTCGTTAATCAATTCCTACATGTGAGGGAAAGTTTGTTTTACGACACGTTAAGTCCATTTCTCTTACATGATATCCAAACCACGTGAAAGATTTATTTCTTTACACGTGATAATAAATATTTATTAAAATAATAACAAAAGTAAGTATCATGTCCACTAATTTTAAGTGGAATGAATATTTTAAAATCTAAGAAACATAGCTGAGGATAAGATTCAAAATAACACTTGGAATGGATTTTTTCTGAAGTTACTGGAATGAAAAGGGGAAAGCAGTGTCAATCAAACCTGGATTATGGGAGACACTGCGATCATCAAAAACCCTCGATGAGGGGCGAGGGATGGGAGTATGTCCATGAGCGCGCTAGTGGCAGACAGCCTTTCTGATCGATGAGCCAACAGTGTTTTGAAACGTGTCGCTATACAGCGACCGTAGTCATAGTATATGCCAAGTACAACAAATGATTTAAATTTCTTTTCACACTCTAATTGGGAAGATAAAAGCTATGTGTCATGCTTTGTCACTTAGCAATCCCTTAAGACCCAAAAAAGAAAAGGAAAAACTAATGTATTTTCCCATAGAGTCGGCCTGCTCCTGAGTAGACATGTCAATTGGAGAAAGCAAAGGCTCAAACAAAATATTTTTTTTTAAAACAAGAAAAAATTGTCCGTATGTTTAGATTCATTGACTGAAACCAGACTAAATGTCACCACAATTAACCCTAAAAATGGCAAAGAGAGATAGGTATTAAGGTTACATCAATGTCGAATGTTGCACTACTACATAGTATGATTTTTGTCGCTTTTGTGAGTATTCACCATATAGGTTGCCAAATGCACAGAAAGTAGCTTATGAGCCTTCTTTAATTGCTAGCTTGGTTGATAAAATTTCTTTGGAGTCTCCTAGTCTAAGCCTTTAAGTGCTTAATTTGAGACCTGCCTCTGCCTTAGCTATATTATAAGAAGAATTTAGGCTAGGATTTCAAAAGACAAGACGAGATAGAGGAATATATATCAGGTGAACAATTCGCAAAGTCTTCTACCTATAAAAGGAAGTATGGCATCAAAGTCATTAAGTTTTACCATAAAATAGTAGGTTTAGGATGTAGAAGCAAACCCTTTTTTTTTTTTTTTGTAGAAAAAGGATAATGCCCCGAATCACCAAGCTTTCTCCGAAATCTTGTTGCTTTAGCCTAAGTGATGACTCAGCCTTTCTGGGTTCTTTGAATAAGAAGGACCTTCCTTTGGGAAGAAGTGGTGGAGGGGACGATATCGTGCATTGATGCTACGGGGGCCTAACCTATATGTGTCAGGCGAGCTGTTAACTTTATGTATCATGTGGATATAAATTTAGAAATTAAGCTAAGATTACGAAAGACGCCAACCTAATAGTTTGACACGTATAAGAATTGTTTCATGCATATCTGAAGCCTAGTCCGCAGATTGCTCTCTGGAATCTATGCATTGCACCAAAATGGAGTTTTTCTTTTCATGTCTAGTCAGTCAACATGAGCTGTTTGGTCCACCGAAAGGCGTATAACCTCCTATCCTAATTACTAGGTAGAACAAGTTTCCCATAATAACTTCTTTTTTTTTTTTTTTGAAAGATAGTTTCTCATAATCACTGATTCCAGCATTTGCAAATGGTGAGCTAGTTTGCTGAAGTTTTCCGGATGGAGCTGTTGACTAGGGTACTGAAGTGTTACTATATTGCTACAATTAATCTCGCGAAGTCAATGATATTCACACACTGTTTCTCCACGTTAAGAATGCAAATATTGTGCACAAATGATATAGGTCAATTTTAGTTTTTAAACTTTCAATTTATGTAAAGACAAGAAACAAAGGAATTAAGAAGGCTAATGACGAAATAAAGTCGCTTGTGTGATTTGTACGAGTTGGATCAATGGTCTTATCTTGAGATGGTTTGAATCATTATGCACGCCAACAAGGAAGGCGCGGCAGGAAATTCGGCATATAAAGGAGGCAGGAGGACAAGCTTAATATTACTCTTGCCTACAGACAGTGACCCCTAATCCCCCGTCTATCTTGGCTCTTTTCTTCAATGTTTCACCATCATGATCTCCCTCAGGATCTGCTCCCGTAAAACTGTGCCTGATGACAAGAGTGTTTTCACAAGTTAATTACAGCCTTTCTAGCACTGTACATAAATAGTAATTACCCCTAGAAATTTTGTACGGCCAAGCTATTTTTACTGACATGATTGCTGAATCTTTGAGTAAAGAAATTGTTACCATAGCAGCAAATTTCTGTACAACAATCATACTTTCACTTTTCAGTTATAACCCACTCAACAGGCCAATACTCTTGTAAAGCTGATTGAACGCTAAGGATGGAAGATCAAACCAGTCCAGCTATAAATATAGGGCATTTACTATAACACTATCACACACATAAATCATAGGAAGCCTTCTCCTTCCTTCTGCGTTACATTGGCAGAGAGCTCAAACCCAAGTAAGTCATCTTCAGCTGATATGGCACCAGATAAACAATCGGACCAGAAACCGTCTTCGTCACTGAAGCTATTTGGTTTTTCACCTAACTGAGCAAGACGAAATTCTAGAGAAAACTGAAGAAGACTTTGGAGAAAGCAGGAAATTCGAGTGTCCATTTTGCCACCGAGTATTTGCCAACTCTCAAGCACTAGGCGGCCATCAAAATGCACACAAGAGAGAGCGTCAAAGAGCTAGGCGAGCCCAGTTTAACAGCCATCAACGGTACATAGCAGCTGCGCCAGTTTTAAGCTCCCATGCTGTAAGGTCGATGCCACCCACGTTTCCGAGAGGGTTCAGTAGCAACAGTACTGGTAAATTTGTATCACAACCAGGTTACTGCCCATCACGGCCACTGCTGCTTCCTTCAACTCCTTCTCAGTATCCTCCTCGAATTTATATAGCACAGCCATTGCATTTTGCAACAGTAGCAGACTCGTCGTTTACTGAATTTTCTGGTAAATTGCCAGAGGCGGACATTGGCGTTGATCTTCATCTTAAACTTTCTCCTTCAGGTTGTTAGATATATAGCCCTCCATATGTACCATGGAGTTTTAATCAATCCCCTCTCGGTGCTTTTATGTTTTTTTCGCTTTTTTTTTTCTTTCTTTTTTTGTTTAAATTAGTAGTGGAATGTGTTATCTTTGTTGAAACATCTTCCAATGTATTGAAAAGTGTGATTTTCCAGGCAATTCTAGTCGACAAGCTTTACACAATGGCTTCTCTTATGCCAGATATGCTATGGTGCTAATAATGATGTTAAAATTGTGAAAGTAAAAACATTTGAGGATTAATAATTACGCAATGTTTTTCTGTACATAGCGGACATTGAGAATGTTATGTGGGACAACACGGAGGCAACATTACAAGAAAGAAAGTGACAAGGTCACAAGGGGGCATTTGCAGGTATCCAAGACCAAGACCCGCACGTATGTTATGTTATATCAGCTTGGCACTACTGCATTATTGATTTTACATATCCATCAAAACAGTAGCAATCACTAGTTCAAATGTTGTGCTTCTTAATTATGTGATGATCAAGATTATCTATGATACCGGGGGGCATGCTTTGTTAATTATTTGAACAACTAATGCAACTTGCTTAGTTTTTGTTTGGTGAATTATTATTTTAATGTAAAACCCTACATTAGATTTATAGTACAAAAAAAAAGCATGTAAAGTGTAAACCAACAGGGAAAAAGACAAGAGAAAATGAAAATGAACGTGGCTGATCAGCTAATGAGTTAAAATTATGATCTAAAAAAGAGCAAAAGTCTAATTAAGGCCCTCCATAATATTTTAAACTCATTCGAATGATAAATTAAGCATCAGATGATGTAAAACTTGGCTGGCTCAAATCTAGATTTTACCTTTGTTTTTTCCCCTCCGTTGTCCGCTTTCCCTGGAATCAAGGATTCTAAGAATTAAATTGAATAAACAAATGAAGAAGATCGGAATTTTATGTTCACCCCAAACGTGACTTTAGCCTTTTAGGTAAGTGTCCAATTTGTAAGATTCCTACATATTGATATTGTTCACAAATAGGAATGGGATATATCCATCCAGATATAACAGAAAATGAATTATCTTCATATCCATTTTCATTAATCCTTAGGTTGAAAAAGATCCATTTTCGGAGTAATCTCAAGTTTTGTCAAACAATATCCCCGATAGGGTGGGAAGAGGATATATATATATATGCCGAAACTGAGCATCATGATATGGCGATTGATGTCTTTATAGTGCAAAGGAGTAGAACAGGGGAGAGGTTTAGTTTCTTTAGGTTCGAACATGAAATAAAAGCCAAGAGATCGCACTACATAGAGTAAATAAGATATAGCTTTTTAATCACAGGTTGGGGTCAACGTTGCAAAGTATGGGGAACATGAATCATTTTGGGAAAGAAGTAGGGAATGGCAACAGGAAACTAAAGCTAGAGGGCAAAAGGGTGGGCGCTAACCAGGTAGGTGAACAAAACAATGAGAAAAACATAACAATGTCTCAAAAGAGAACATTGAACCAACAAGTGTAAAATGGAAATAAATACTAAGAATTTTCATTGCTTGGAGAGAAGCATCATCGGTATTTCAGAGGACCAAGTGACAGCGGAAAGCGTACAAGAATACTTGAATACGGAAAGTTATCAGAAATTGAAAGTAAGGAATTTGATACCCAATCATTACCTTATTTCATTCGGTGAAAGTATATAGTTTGAGGAGATTAAAGAGAAATAAATGGATTGGCTCAGCAAATGATTTTCTTCCATTGACATGTGGTCGGAGCTAGGATTTTTCAGTGTCAAGCTTGGCTGGTGGTACAAGGAGTGTCAGTTCGTGCCTGGAGGTGTATCACTTTTAGCAATATCACTAAGTACTGGAGAAATCTGGCGAAGGTTGGTGGAAGAACTTTGAGTTGCCAAAATTTCAGTAATGGGATTGTGTTGATTTCAACAAACAACATGGAAAAAATAAATGAACAAATTGAATAAACAGTGGCTAATAGAATTTATAAGTTGTATGTTAGTAAAATCCAAGTGTTAGAGAATGCACAACAAGGGACAGATAGTGACGGTAAAAGGGGAAATGACTATGAGGTGCTGGCATGCGAGAATTAATCTTCCACTAAGAATCCATTGAAACTCCAGACACCGTGGACAGAGAGGAAGCTGATGGTGACGTGGCAATCATGCTGACGTGGAAGATGATGATGTAGTGACAGAAAAAAAGGAAAAAAAAAAAACGCAGAAACACACCCCAAATTTGCAATTCTAATTTTTTGGGTGCATGCCCATTATCTATCTAATCCATAGTGTTTTCTTTTTTTTTGGCTTATTGAAACCTCAAACCTTAATTGCCAACACAAACAGACTGCCTTGGCCACCATAGCTTGTCCAAGAAACTGGTAATTGTGATTATCTAGCTGTGGTTTTGAAAGCTCCAAATTTAACTCTTGCACGTTACTTGAATTCTTCTCCTTGTGTTCTTCTTCTTCTTCTTCTTCATCTGCAGTCAGTCACCGCTCGTGCAGTTTGCCTTCTTTATTATTATTTTTTAGAAACTGTTCTTAAGTTTTTTCCCTACTTTTTTTTTTAAAAAAAAATTTCATCATTTTGAAGAAAATTATAAGTTATTATTATTTTTTAAAAAAACTTTTCTTAAGTTTTTCCACCATTTTGATGAAAATTAAGAATTTTTATTATTATTCTTTAAGATTTTTTCTCTTGAGGTTTTTTAGTATTATGGGGAAAACTAAGATTTATTATTGTTATTTTTCATTATTCTTCTTTTAAAAATTTTTCTTGAGTTTTTTCACCAATTTCGTGAAAACTAGAAACTTTTCTTGAGTTTTCTCATCACTTTTGACGAAAATTAAGAGTTTTTATTTTTTTATAAAATTTTTCTTGAATTTTCTAACCACTTTAGTGAAAACTTTTATTATTTTTTTTATTGAAAACTTTTCTTGAGGTCCCATAATTATTTTCACTTTAAAAAAATTACCCTTGTAACTTCCTTAAAATTTTTTTAAACAAGTTTATTCTAAATAATTATGATTTTTAATTAATAAAAAAATAAATAATTAAAAAATTAGTTTTTAGAATTTTATTATTCTCAGAATTTTTTAAAGAATTTCTGAGTTTAAATATGTGCATGAATGATAGAAATAAAATTAATAAATAAATAAATAAAATAGAAAAGTAAAATAAGTAAAATAAAAAATAGATCAAATAAACTCAAAAACGTTAAAAAAAATGGTTTAAAAATATAAACCCAAACCAAAGAGGGTCCAATGCTATTAGGCTTGTGTGGGGTAGAGAGTTAGACACGGATCGGGTCGGGTGAGATATGGCCCGAAAATATTCCTACAGAAGAAAGTTTTATTGTAGTGTACTTTCAACATTCTTTTGCTAGGTTTAGAACAGCTAATCAAATACGATGAATAAGGGATAATATTACTATATGAATAATGAATTCTATAATTTAGAAATATTGAAATGCAAAACTTTAATTCTTAAACCTCTTCTACATTGCAGTAACTTAGATTTGGCTCAACGTTATTATCCTTTGCTGATTCTTGTTTTTGTCTTATTTCTCTTCATAGGACAAAAATATCTTCATTACTCTAATATATCTAACAAGCTTTCTTACTTTTTTTTGACATAATATTTTCAAAAAATTTTAAATTATTTTAAAATTTTTAAATAAAATTTTATTTTTTATTACGTTCTATTAAATACTTATATTTTTATTTTGAATAAAAAAAACTCCTATAACTAATAATTGATTTAATTAAAATATCATTTATCATTTTATATCATGTGACCGTTGACGTAACATGATGACATTTCATAATTAATGATAACATAATATGTTAATATGATATAATAATATATATATGTATTATTTTTTATTCTCTATATCAATGTTATGTCTTGTCATGTAAATATTAAATGACAAGTTACATTTTGATTAATAGTACGTTAACAATTAACTATAAGGACTTATTTGATTTAAAATAAAAATATAAAAATTTGATTGAATATAATAAAATAATAAAAAATTATTTAAATTTTTATAAACAATTCAAATTCAAATTTTTTTTCGATATTATGTCATTTTTTTACATAATATCTAAAAAAACCCCTAATATATTAAGAAAATTCAAATAAACTTTTATACTTTTATTGCATCCAATCAAGCTTTTATACTTTTATTCTGAATCAAATAAATTTTATATTTTTATTTTTAATCAAATAAATTTTTATGATTAATGATTAATTTAATTAAAATATCATTTATCATTTTATATCACGTGATGTTGATATGACATATTAATATATCGATAATGATGTGACATGTTAACTTATCATGATTGATGATAATATAATATGTTAATTTGAAATAATTCATATAATATTTTTCACCATTCACATTAACACTATATTAGTAATATATAAATTTAAAATGATAAATGATATTTTGATTAATGATAATTAATTTATCATTAATTATAAAAATTTATTTAATTTAAAATAAAAATATAAAAATTTAATTAAATAAAATTTTAAAATAATGACTTATTTAAATTTTTTTAAATGATTGAAGAATTTATTTAAAAATTATAATTTTTTTTAACTTTTTTCCTGTTGTTTGTGATGCACAGGCGTTCTTATTAATGAGTTGCCCATTAAAAAAGGTGCATGCTTTTAATAATGCATTGGATTTCTTTTTCGGCTCAACTTTGCTCCTAGGCCCTAGTTTTTTCTATCATACTCGCTAGTTGGATTTGCTCATAGCGGGGTCTATAATAACCATTTATTGCGGTCCTTTATTTATTATTTTGGGTAGATATATAATATTGTGGTCCATTTTAGGTACTAATAATTACCCTGGTGTTCTTGAATTTTCTTAATTTATAATAGTTTTTATATAACTAATTATTTAGTGAACACATTATTTTATCCTTACACATGATTTATACCTTATTTAAAATATACAAAAATAAACTTTAAAAAATTTAATCAATCCCTTAATTAATAGTAGCACAAGATTCTCGTAGTTGGCCTGTGAAAAACAAAAATGCGGGCCGTGTCTCACATTTAAAGTTGTAAAGATTGCCTTGCCATTAGGGCAAGAATTAAAGATAAAAAAAATTCATCGAGAATTAACAAGAAGCAATGCATCAAACTTTTTCTTGCTTCTTTAGTATTTTGTTTTGTTTTTCATGGATCGGCTTACAAGTTACAACTAGGTAAGAAGGTTGTCATAAACCTGCCCAATCAATTAAATTAATTAAATTAACTGTTTATTAAGTTATACTAAACGTTTTCCAACGAAATGTTGTCAGGGGAAGGAAGACGATCACAGCTCCGCACATTTCTCTAAATTTGCAGCCTGAACCATAAATTTTCTTTTTTTCTTTATTCAGAAAAAAAAAAAGAATTTCAAAAGGAATCATCCAGTACAGACAGCACGTCATAATTAACTCGGAGAATTTTTTTTCCAAACAAAAAAAAAAGTAGAAAATATTTAATAAATGTTTCACCGTAGGACCTCGAGTTCCCCAAACCCTAACGCCACTCATATTTCGTTTGCATAACAACCCTAGAAAATTTTTTCCCTTACTCATTATCTCACAATGGAGAGTTACGGATCGGGTCAAAGGCCTTACGGGGTTGATCGACGGGTCGAGATAGTAAGCGGGAAGAGTTCGAACGTCGGACCCAATCAGATCTTCTCGAGTCGTTCCCGCTCTCCCGATTTACAACCCGTGCCGAATCGGACGGCTGGGCCGAGTCAAGGTGCGTCGAAGCCGTGGGGGTTTACGGATCCCGAGGTGAAGAGGAAGAAGAGGATAGCAAAATACAAGGTTTACACTGTGGAAGGAAAAGTAAAGGCTTCTTTGAGGAAAGGGCTCCGTTGGATCAAGAACAAGTGCTCGCAGATCGTCCATGGATACTAAAGGGTGGCAAAATTTGTGGTTCAGATTGTGTACACGTCGGAGGGTGGGATCCGCTAGTGAGGTGGCGAGATCTTGTTGGAATTGATAGTTTTGACATTCGTGGGTAAGTAAAGATACTACTAAGATGTAACACATGACATAATTTTTAGTAAATTTTTTAGAAAGAGGATTTATTTTTTCTACTTTCGTTGTACTCACTAAAACAGTGGAAAATGGCGTTTAATTTATGATGGGATAGTTTTCTTTTTCTGTGCCTGGGGTGTTAGAGTTTTGAAAATACTTCAGTTCGAATTAATGATATGAGTTGTGAAAGTCCTTTGGCAAAGTTGCATTTGCTTGAAGAATGTCATTAGTGCTGATCCTTTTGGCTTTGTTTTTTAACTTATTGACCCATACATTTCTTAAGGATTGAAAATTTCGGTGCGCCAAGGCCAAACCATTTTTTCTGGTTTACCAACGACATGTGAGGGCAGTGAAGTTGGCAGTGCATCACTGAATTGAAGTTGCATGAGATGAAAAGGGTAAAATGAATGTAAAAGAAATATAGATGTTATGTTAAACAAAGAGAAAAAGATGGGAGAGTAACAAAAGAAGGAAAAGCTGGTACAATGATCGTATTTCCCGCAGGCAACAGGGTAGGGAAGAAATTGAAGTGGGGTTTCTCAATTCTCATGTTTGGATGCCGTTGCGTGAACTAAACAAGAACTTGTGGAAATTAACTTTCACCGATGTGATATGAGGGTCATGCTTTAGCCCAATGTAAACATTTTAAACTCGGGCCTGGCCCCGCAATATTCTGAAAATGTTAGGACGGTAGTCGATAGGCTTTTTCTGTGTTGACAGAAAAAAAGAAAAGGGAGAAAAGCTCTCGGAGATGTATGGTAATTTAGTGTCTAATAGAGAATTATGTTTAAAATTGTACCTCAAGTCTGCTTTACGGTCAGTCTTAACTGTCGAAGCTAATAGGAATAGCCCAAGTGTTTAATATTGTGAAAGATTATGGTTTTGAGACATATAACAAAGAAGAAAAAAACAAGCTTAATTTCCTCTGATGCCGCTAACTAGTAGCTGTATAGCTCCAGACACTTGTACGATGTGGGTACCAAATTAAAAGAAATTACTACAAATTATTGTGAATCTCATAAATGGCAAACCGCATCAAAGTAATATCATAGAATTGCTTTACATAATAAAATGTTCATAATGATGTTAGAAATATAGAGCACGAATTAAATTGAGGGCGTGTAATTAGTATGAGCTTAGGGTGTATATACATGCTAGGAAGATAGAGTCAAAACTGCAAATTTTTTTCATTTATAAATCATAGTTATAACCAAATCATGCCATTTATACTTGAATTAAAACAAAATTACACCTAACACCTCCATATCCCAAGTTCTATATAGTAAGTAAAACACAGCAGAGGATATCCTCTCTTTATTTGCTACACTTACTATTCGCCTTGCAACTGTATGTTTTCCACCAGCCCCGACTTTCCCTATGAACCACAAAGATAAATATAAAAAAGAACAAAAAAAAAAAAAGACAGAAAACGAACAATGCAACGTGCATGCATGCAAACCAATGCCGTCCGTACGTTATTGAACACTGTTTTTCCGCAATTGTAACGATTCATCCATTCAAGTTTTGACGCCTCATTTGTTCGTAGAACTGAGCTATGAATTCTTCAGCCTTAGCATCAATCATCTCGTCGCCATCGTCATCACCGTACCAAAACTCCGGCTCTTGGGTGATCTCTTCGCAAGATTTTATAACATGCTGAAGATCTGGAAGATTCAAAGGTGACTCATATTGGCTCAAGTCACTCACGGAGCCGTAAGAGGACATGGAGAAGACTGGGGACGGAGAGCTGTCCCTCCTTGGAGATAAGGGCGACGAAATCTCTTCCCCTATATATTTGCCAAGAGGTATAGACTCCTCCTCAGGCATGATTGCAGGTTCGGCCTCGATAGCAGGGGGTGGGGATTGGTTGCTCTGTAAATGCATTGGGCGCATTGACCCTACAAGCCCCTTCCAGTAGAATTTGGAAAACAAATTAACCTGAACGGATTTTGATTTTGACTTGCTTGATCTAAGACCCAACACATAAAGCGTCGCCTTGAGCAGGCTAATTGCGGATGCGCGCTTTCTTTTCTTCGTCAAAGGCAAGCCATTTTGATCAGGAGCCTTGTTTTTGTCCCTGGAGATGGTTGTAATTGATGTCTTTGATATTTCTTCCATCAAAAGGGAAAAAACAGAGACAAAAGAAAAGGCTCCTGATGTCTCAATTTGCTACCGTATTTTTAGAGGAGCAACCCCTGCGCCAAGCACAGGGAGATGCGGAATGAGCCTTTGCCGAGAGGTAGAGAAGGACAATGAATTTATATATGTTGAAAGTTTGAAGAGTCGTGCCCCTCCCTCTTTTTTTTAACTATCCTTCTATGTATTTACAAGGACAACTACGGTAAAATAAAACGGAATATTCTTCATTTGACAAAAATAGTACGCACCCAAAATAGTTTAACTACTACCTATAAATATTGTCAATACAAGTAAAACCGGTTTGTCTCGACGGTAAACTTTCCTTTCTCGAACTCAAAAGTCAAAAAACCACTGTGTTTACAAGTAATAGGAAATTAATGTCATCGATTCCCTTATGTCAAATTTTATGTATGGCTACTTATTTTAGAATCAATTAGTTGCTACTATTTTGAAATCAAGGAAACTTCTGTTTTATTTAAACACCTACAATATCCACCATTTATTTGCTATACTGCAACTTAACATTATTCTTTTTAATTACGTGTAAATAACAAGAAATTTATTACGAAATTAAACACGTTATGATATCAAATTATTATGTAAGATATAAACTTGACGTGGAGCTTTAAAAAATCTATTACTTAGGAATCAGCATACAAGGCCGGCTCAACTAACTTTGAATGTCATGTCAAATATTTATTATAGGTTTTCGAATTAAAATTCAGCAGAAACACCAAAACTTATCAAAGGGTTTTAGTTTAATTGTTTGAAATCTTAATTTCATCTTATACTTTCTCAAATATACCAAAAATATTAATGTAACATAACTAGTTCAATAAATATTAAGCCATGTCATATATAAAACTTGTGTGGGAAGATTATGTAGATGATAAAAGAAATTCAAATGTACTAAAATTTAATAATAGAAGATATATAGGAGAAAAGTTGAAAAAATGTTTTTAAAATACAAATTTTTAAATGGAAGAACAACACAAGGAAAAGATTTATCAAACTTGATAAAACTCAAACTTCTTTTAATTACATTTTAAAGGAAGAGAGCACCCACTTTGGTGTTCCAACCCAAATTCAATAATTAATGCAATATAGTTAATTTTACAAGTTAATAAATACTATATATTATACATTCTGGTAACAAGTTTGTAATTTTATTAAATTAACCAAAAATTATACTTGCTTTGGACACAATGCATGCTAGCTATCTGTGTAGAAGGCTAACAGGCTCTAAGTTTAAACAGGGGAGCAAGATAATACATCTATGCGTAGAGGTGGCGGAAGCGTAATAAGAAGCAAATCATACGACCATTTAGAAGCGTAGAAGGGACAACGCGAAAGCGTTGTTTCAGGCATAGGAATCGGTTAGGCTTATTGTTTCTTGCAGCAGAAATTAATCTAACGGCTCGCATTTATTTGAGTGTCCCAATTTTTCTATAATTAGATTGACTCCGTCCTTCCTCTCTCTCTCCTTCTGTCTCAATTCCCAACAGCTTGCAATGTATCACACAAAAAACCAAACCGAAACGAGCCTAAAATCGCTGGAGAATGACCCGAAAACATGCGTCCATGAATCCAGCATGGCCCGTCCATAAATATATTATAGTAACATTTCACAGCGATGTGGGCCATGGTGTGTGGGTCCGCCGAATTTTAATTTCCCCTTACGATTTTCTATGCGGTCCCACAATGATGTCTTAAGATTTATTTACAAAATAATCAAAACCATCTAATCATTGTTCATCGTTCACGAATTGAAGATCCGTACATGTTTACTGGACGCGCTTAATTGTGTTTGGCTCGTCTTTCTTCAAAGCAATCGTGTTTTCCCTTCACATTTTCGTGTGAAGAGAAGATTGCATTTTTTGTAGGTTGAAGAAAATGATATCTGGTTAATTATTTGAACTATTTTCCGAATGCTTAAGAAAAAGTAGATTGCTAATTTGTTTGCTTTTAAATAAAAATTCTCTATATTTTATGATTAATTAGACGGTGAATTTATCAATATATTTAGATTCTCTCTATGGTTTTAGGCATTAATTGTTTAATATAGGTCGATTGATATGTAACTTTTATTTTATTTTTTTTGTTGTTCGTAGTAATATATATTACTTATACGTAAGAACTTCAATTTTGCATTCCAAACTTAGAAAGTACACAAAGACAAGTTAATATTACTTAGGAGGCATCTTGCAGCGCAAGACATAATGGCACACAAGAAAAAGTCTTTATCGAAAACATAATTTTCGCATGAGAAATTTAAAAAGATTGATGATTGAATGCCATGTATTTAACAAATATGTGTTGTGTTAAGCACTACATATATTGATATTGCATCATTACGAATCCCATACACGTCCATCAGCTAGGCCTAGCACCAATTTATGTCTATGTAATTGGGTCAATCTAAGCCAACTTTTCACAATTATTGATAGAAGCTTTCTTGCTAGCGGTCTAATTAATTAATATTCATCCCCATTTCGTTATTTTTAAACATCCCACTTTCTCATTTACTAATAAGTTAGTGAGATCTCAACTTAAAAGTAACGTTTGATACTTTATAATATAATGTGATTGCAAACAATGTGATTACAAAAAAAATAACATTACAGTATTTGGTATGTAAGTAAAATAATGATTAAAATATAAAAAAAATAACATTGCAGCTTTTGGTTTATAAGTATTTTATTGAAAATATAATGTTAATTTTCAAATTTACCCTTAGTTATTAAAATACAAGTTTAATATATTTATATTTTTTATTATTAATTTTTATATAATATCATCTCTTAAATATATTTTTAATATCATATATTTTATTTTTATTTATTATTATAATCTTATATATTTTATTTTTAATATATTTATATTTATATTATTAATTTTTATATAATATCATCTCTTAAATATATTTTTAATGTCATATATTTTATTTTTATTTATTATTATAATCTTATATATTTTATTTTTATTTTTTAATATATTTTTTATATTATATATTTTATTTTAATTTGTTGTACCCATATTATATAAATTTTAATTTTTTATATTTTATTTTATTTTAATTTTTGATTCTTATATTATATATTTTATTTTAATATTTTTTATTTTAATTATAACAATATAAAATATTTTTAATAAGATAATAAAGTTGAAAGGTAAAATTATCTTTAAGAACATTGCAGAGTGCAATGTAATATGATTGTATTAGTTTTGAACTGCAATCACATTACATCCTTTGACTATAATGTGATTGCATTGCAATCTTATATTGCAGTGATCTGTTGTAAAACAAACATAGTAATAGAATTTAATTGAACACATTATAAGGAATGTACTCTCACTTCTCTAATACCAAACGTCACCATATAATTATAAGAAAAAAACAATTGACCTTAGCTTAATACCATTATTTTAAGGTGAAAATCCCAAGTCAGCCACTCTCATATGAACCCGAGGTTAAAAGTCCACTCTCATAAATTGTAAACGGGGAGGGGAAGTAGTAGGTTATTTACTAGGTTAGCATCTAGATATCAATTGCGTGAATACAAAAAATTTAATTGAAAACGTCTTAGTAGCTGTTTATGGAAGCCAATTACTTGTTAACTTAGTACTTTCTCGTTGTCATTTAATGGGTAATTACAGCTTATATTCAATGAATCTTCATGTATACTTATATTGAATACGATTTCAGCATTGCATTTGATTGATGGAATGCGAAAAGAACAAAAGAGGAGTTGGCCAGCTGGTTACTTAGTCAATTCATGCCGTTAACTTGTTCAGCTCTGCCTATTTGTTTTCCTTCACTGTTACACTACTTAATTTGCACTCCAATGTTCAATCAAGACAGAGGCAGGAACCTGTTGAGTTTGAAATTTTGAAACAGTATTCCAGGAACTTTCCTCGTTCAAAGATTAGTGCACTTCTGGCATTCAATTGTTTCGATGTTTGACAAGGTGTAAAGTGGGACCGCACAATCTGAAACAGGTGTCACTGCAGTTGTTCAAGTTATAGACTTATATCTTGTATTTGTTGGATTTCACCTTTTTTCTTGGTGAGAATTAGCTTTACTTTTCGGCTCAAACAGAAATGCCCGCTCGCTGCAACTTGCTGCCTCTTTGGTGGCTCTGACCCCTTATCCTGTCTGTGGAATTACAGTAACCGCAGCAAGAAAGCACTTGCCAGAGTTTTCAAAACCGGCGTTTTATTTATACAACCCTGACAGCAAGTTTTCGGATGATGACAATTTTGACCACTTGCATCTGACCGATTCACACATTAAACTTCCAAGAAAGTACAAAATTTACAGCGCTTGAGAGCTAGCTAGCTACCATCTTAAATCAAACAAAGATTTTTAGCTTGAGTTTAATTGTCTGAAGAATACAAGAACTTCAAAAAACGGACATGGACTCTGCAATTTTGGTTTTGAATTTGCCTGTTTAGACTGTGATTTAAGTAATGATTCATCACTGATTCTGAATTACGATGCCAAATTAAGAAGAAAGCAAACCTTCAACCGTGAACTTGTGCAATGTGGTTGGAATCTTGCAAATCTAAATAGGCTGAAATCCAAATGCCAAATTTCGAAACAGAGATCTGAGTGGCATCCAAGCAATTAACATTGATGAACCACATTGGCTTCTCTATACATTCTTGAATTGATTTCATTGACTTGAGCTTGTCAACTTCTTATGCTTTGAAAATATTTAAATTTCGCTGATTTCAGAGAGAAAAATCTTGATAATTAATTTCAAGTATATTATAGGAAGATTCTCACATTTTGATTTGCTAATTAAAATACTAAATAAATATGAAATTAATCATATGATTGGTACGGCTTCCTGGGAACACGGTTAGGATTCAATGGTATGTATTTATTAATTGTGTTCAAATAAGTTAAGATCTCTACCTACCGTTGAGCTTAGGATTCTGTCTCTTTGTTCAGAAGTACAAACAATACAGTTAGCGTTTCCCTCGCGCGATAGTCCTTAACATTTTCTGAGGAACTGTTTCTTATTTCTCAAGTGAAAGCTAAACAAAAACACAACTAAAACCGTGTCCTGCCAACGACAGCCAAAAGGAGGGCCCACTCTGCAATCATTTGCTTCAGTCTTTTCTTTAATATTTTTTCTACGAACAAAAATTGGCTTCACTATTCCTGTTTGACTAAAATAACCTTTCATACATGTAGTAATTGCTAGTAGTAGTAATATTTATTTCAGTCATGATATATTAATTGCTTTAATTTCTATATAACCTTTATAATTTGAAGATTTAACTGAATTTTGATACAGTAAGATGTATTTTCGTTTCATTAAAACGGAGTAATTTTGCAAGTTGCAAATAAACTAAAAGAGCCTCAAATCTATGGAGCTTCAATTGTCGAAAATTGAAAATGAAGGCATAATAAAAAACACATTTTCTGCTGCTCCAAAGCGTAATAAACGAAACAAGATAGGGTTAGATTTGGAAACAAAAACGGCGACAGCTAGATTTCTCTCGCGAACAACCGTGTTTCCCACGAGGTTCCACCGCCCTTTGTTCACTTTTCTCACCAAAACCAAACAAAAGAAAAGCAAACTCTTTCCCTCTCTCTGTCTCTCTCGCTCCGCGTATCAAACGCTTACGCATAATTACATATAAATAGGCACCCAATTAGTTGTCTTGGCTCATCAGCAACCTGAACATCTCTAAATCTCAACAGCAAAACAAAGTTCTTAACATCCAAACAAAATCTTATTTCAGCAGCCAAAGAAAAGCTTTCCCTGTGTTTTCTCGTAGCCAAGTTTTTTGCTACTCACTCGACTCTACTGTGATTCTTTTTTTTTTTTTGTATTATTTTGAACTACTAATTCTGTGAATAAAGACAAGAAAAATGCCCAAGGAGAATAGTAATGTTTCTCAAAGAGCATGGAGTCTCCTGCGTCTAGCATTGTTATGGACAAGAAAAGGTGGGGTGTTCAAGAGACGGCTTATGATGGAGCTACGGTTGGTGCCTAAGTTCCTCAAAGGCCTTGGACATACAACAGCTCCTCGCGACCAAAGCCATTACAAGGAGCGCGAGCTTTCCTTCGACGAGACCCCTCTTTTTCCCGTCAAGATGCACCGTCCTGCTTCCATGCGGTTCCTTCTTCCTTGCATTAGCACCGAGGCAGTGGATTTCGATTACGATTTCGGAATGGATGAATACGACGGAGTTTGCGGCTATGAGAGTGGAAGAAAGAGTTACTCAAGCAGTTCTGATGAGGAAGAACAAGGAGAAGAGAAAGAGTGTGGATATGAGGGTTGTGATGAGAAGAGTCCATATTCATTAGAGGAGGAAGAGGGGATTGATTCAAAGGCGGAGAAGTTCATTGCCAACTTTTACGAGCAAATGAAGTTACAAAGGCAGATATCTTATTTGGAATACACTGAAATGCTTAACAGAGGCGCAAGTTGAATCTTGTGCTCTTGGGAAATCTGCATCCTTCTAAGTTCATTTTGCATATTCTACACCTTCTTGCTCTATTTTATGCTTTCAGTTTGCGGCTTTTAAAGATAATTCTTTTACAAGAGAGACACTGCGGCTTTTTGTTATTCTTGTAAATAACGAGGATTCGAGTGTTTACAATTTCATCAATAAGAATTAAAACATCTCATATACGTTTTTATTAAGAATCAAAAATAGTAGTAAATGGTAATTTATTCAACTGGCATTAGCCACTCAAAATTAAGGTATAATCTTGTGTTAGACAAGTGGGTAAAATTTTTGCTTTGAACCAAAATAAAGTTTGGATGCGAGGTTAGCAATTTCCTAAAGTCAGGAAACGACACTAAAAGCATCATGCATACAATAAGAGTCTTGCTTTTGGAGGGAATAATTACGTTAGTAATTTTCAAGTTAACTAGGGGAAGAGAGTAAAATCGTTTAATAGTATAATTTTTTATCTTAATTAGTTCCCAACTCGTGAAGCGAATGGCAGGTCTTCTGCAAAGTGGGATTCATTGGGCTGACACATCTACGCAACAATTCGATTCGTAAAATCAAACGAACGTTAATAATGTACATCTGCGAAGTTGTTAGCAGAGGTTAAAATCAATCATGATGAGATGTTCATCATGAGAACAACCTAAGGGCAAAGACTATTGCCAAGCAAAATATCCCTTTCAGCAAGCAAATATGTTGAGGTAAAAAAATAGTTGCTATCATTGATAGAAGAATTACATGAAACGACATGACAATTCGGAAGAGATTACATCTGCCTTTCCTCACCCCCTATATACCCATGAAAAAAAGGATTTTATTTTTAACCTGTTGCTGAAAGAGCTACATGCCAATCAACATGTAGAAAATAAGTTCTGAAATTTAGGACAATAAAACGGAAATCCCTCAAATCAGTCAAGAATGCTGTAACTCTCACACATTGCTACAATTTTCTGGAACCAATTCTGAAGATTTGCCCTGTGAATATCAGGTCAAATGCACCAAGAACTCAATTATCCTTTTTTGATTAAAGGTAGATAGGAAAGAATGAGTCGGGTAAGAACTGAAGGACCATAATATGTGCATTGCAATAAGGATCCACGTGAAGAACCTCCTTGCGTATATCTATAGCGTAAGACCTCAAATAATATCAATTTTCTCCTGCAAACATAGGTACCGAGCTAGGTGTCAGTTCAGAAAACAAAAAAAAAAAAATTGAAAGTTGTATCTGACTGTACCCTACACTAACCAAACCACCGGCAAAGGCTGCATCCCAGTGGCCTAACACTGCCAAATAGTGACACCTTAACATATCATTAGATACATTGGTGCGCTGTGCTAGACCATGTCAAGTTGACCTAGGTACAGGAAAATACCTTTCCCTCGTACCAGTTGGTGCACGAGAGCAATTAGACAATTTCCGCATAAATCCTTCCCCACGCAATGTGAACATATGTAATAATGTAAAAGTAAAAGGAGACGCGTGCAAACAATGGTACAAAATACAGTTGACGTAACATTGCCAAAAGTACCAAGTATAAATTCTAGTCTCTAGAGCAGCTACTGTCAAGGTCAAAGCACATCCTCAGCCAATCAGGCTGCTAAGCCAGGTAACAATTTGTTCTACCCAAGGAATTTCTTCACATTTAATTTTCAGAAAGAAGATTACCTTGTAAGTCAGATGCGATGTAATCAGTATAACTTGTAAAATCAATTTCCTTTTTGATGCCTGCTAAGATATGCTTCCAATTGTCCTCTTGCAGATAATATAAGACCTATAATGACAAAACGCATAAATGTTATTGTTGTTTCAGTGAAAGAAGATAAAAGTTGAATAATCCAAATTTATCAGTTATTTGCTTACAGGGTGTGGACTGTATATCGATCAAGCATGCGGACTTTATTCATATTCCATCATATTCATAAGGACATAGCATGAGGACGCTCCATTTTAGAAGGATTAATTTACTTGGTTCAGTGAAATTCAGACAAATGACAGCAGCTCTATTTTACATGGTCAGATATGAATGCATCTTTCACTCTGCCCTATATGGGACCATGACCTTCCCAGTTGGATACAACTCAATGACATAGTCCTTTTCACATCATTTTCGTTTTTTTAAAGCTATTAATGACAAAATATGCACTTTACATGCAGTTGGAAATAATGTAACACTAATGTGCCCGTCAAGTTTAATACATAAGCTCTGGATTTGCTTGTGAACTGTAAGTACCTAAAAATGGAGCCGAGGGCTTCCCTGGCCGCGATTTAAATTCTGGATGAAACTGCACTCCTACATAAAATGGATGACCTGGAAGCTCCAGAACCTGCAAAACAGAAGAAAAGAAATTAACTTCAATGTATGCAAGCACCAATATAACTTGACCCTTTTTAGTTCAAAGACTGGTAAGGAGAGAATTTGAGTCCAACAGATGGCTATACAGTACACACACATAAAAAGTAAAACTTCAACAAGGGGAAAAAAGTACACATGAAAAAAACCCACCTCCATCCTTTTCCCAGTTTCATCCTTCCCAACAAATTTCAGCCCACCTTGTTCAAGAACCCCAATGACATCCGGGTTTACCTACAGCACAGTCATGTAAAATGCAATATATCATATCATGGAATATCATATAAGTTATGCTGGTAGATCTATTTTTTCTACTCTTTTCCAGTTGAATCAACTTGACCAACCTCATATCTATGCCGATGCCGTTCGTCTACATACTGTGGATTGCAGTACCTAGCAAGTGAAATAAACAAGAATTATCATGCAGGCCAATCAAAACATACATAGAGATCTTTTAATTTGGTCAATAATCTTATTAAATTTAAACACCAGCATTAATTTTGTCTAGCTATAATTTATAGACTATTTGGCAGCAGCATCACCCACTGGACACAAAAAATAGTGCTTTTATTTTTGGTACATAAAAACATGCTTATTTTACCAATCAACATCTAGTTAATATAAAGCCACAACCCATGGGAAGCAATACCATCTGAAATGATAATATGATGCCTTCTACCCTTGTAAACTACCTGGGGGCACATTAAACTTGTCATCCAGAGGTCACATGGTATAAGCATCCATAGCACAAATAGAAAACAAATGAATTGAGTATTCAATCTTTTTTTCTGCAGAAGCAGAGTTTGAAGAAATTTTAATTAAACAAACTAATAGATAAATAACATACAATTTAGAAGTAAGACAATCGGGGGTCTGGAATAGTGTTCTTCGAGATCCTAGTCTCATTGTGCTTCCCATATGTGTTCTTGAGCCCTGACACATCAAATAGAAGATAATATAGTCCTGCATGCATGAGGCAGATGTATGGAAACGTAAAATGAGCAAGATGCAATGTATACTTCAGGCATAAAAATCACAACAGGATCAGGTGTCTGCTCATCAAACTCCGTACTATTTGCCCTTTCAAGACCAAGAACCTGGGACAAATAACTAGAAAAGGTTTAGTAATTTGGAAAATAAACCATTGTATTTGAAAGAAAAGTCACTTACAGATCTGGCATACTCAATGACGGAGATCTGCATGCCCAAGCAAATGCCAAGATAAGGAACATTATTCTCTCTAGCATATTTTGCGGCCAATATCATTCCACCTATACCACGATCTCCAAATCCACCAGGCACTATGACACATTCAGCATTCTGCAAAAACGTTAGAGAAAGAATTCAATTTCCACAATGCCCCTCCCAAATCCCTTTACTAGCCGCACCAAAACTCTTACACAGTCCAGTAACCTAAATAGAAAGATAATTACAAACCCTCCCAAAATAAAGGGAGAAAATATTCAATTGAAATCTCTATTTATGATTCAATTTCAGGCACACTCAACTCTCAAGCACCATAATTAATTATGATTCTATTTCAGACACACTCAGCTCTCAGGCACCATAATTAATAGTCTAGCCTATTCTTGCAGGAAACTAATCCATGGAAGTGATAAATCAAGACCAGTTGTCAGGTAAAGGATCTGGCACTGCCAGAAAATTAAGGCAAAAAAAAATGGGGAAAACCATAAAAGGCTTACTCTTAAAGTCTTCCATGCAGCAGCATGAGCTTCTGGTGTCTGCATGAGGCAGAAGAATGTATAGACAAGATAGTTTTTAAAATTGAAAAAAAAAAATGTAAAGACAAAAGTGATACTGGTTCAATACCAATTGGGCACTATCATCTTCAAGGTCTGAAGCTGCAATCCAGTCAATCGATGGCTTCAAAGAGCACGCAATGCATGCATGTAAAAGGGCCTACAAGCAAAAGAATACATATAATGAAAGGAAGTAGACATAATAATGATTACCTTCAGAGACATTAGTCAGCAAGCCAGTAAATTTCAGTACTCAAAAAACCTATAACCAATTAGCAGGGATATAATTTTGCATCACTAAATAATGAATACCTAGTTTTCAATCAATCACAATATGATATATCTTTCACCAAAATGATCTAGATTAAGAGATACAAAGATGCTGGATATGGAGTTATCTGAACTGATCTATGTGCTAATCCTTCCAGCATATGAAACATTTGGAGAATTGTTTATGAAAACTTTACCATAGACCTTATTCTAAAAAGATGAAAGGAATTATAATGTAACATCAATAATAATAATAATATATAGCACCAGAAGCCTGTCTTGTATAACATTATGTGTCCATTGAAGAATATCCTTTTCAGAACAGATAGTATGGGTAAAGTTAAGGATCTCTAGAAATCATTGAATTAAACAAGCACCAAACCTTAACAACAGATAGATATGAGTCTGTCAGGCCAACATATTTCCCCACCATTGCAATCCTCACCTGCACCCGATAGTATGTTTTTTTTTAACTGAGAAAGGATTTTTTCTATTTCAAACTGGACAATTAAAGCTAAATTAAGAGTACTAACAGAATCAGTGAGATTATCAAAAGTTTCTGCCCTCCTGGTCCAAGCTTCTAAATCTGGAATTGTGGCAATGCTGAAACAGAACTTTAAAACCATTTAGTTAAACTGATCAAACCTTCCTGCAGTTGGTACCTTGATCCAAATTTAATGGTCAATTTTCGTAGTTAACAGCCACTCAATTTCAATGCCAACAGTCTGACATGCTAACCAGTAACAAACATAAGGTTTGCCCAGTGCTAAAATCACAGAGATAGAGGTAAGACTAATTAGACTGTATACAAAAATGTTGCTTGCCTCAACCTCATTGTGCATCAAATAGTTAAGCCAAAGATGAACTTATTGTTATAACAAATTTAGCTGTCCTACAATAAAAAATTAAGATGTAGATGTTGGAAATGTTGAACCAAAAACTAACCTGAGTAAATCTAGCTGTTTCAGAATTGATTGATGAGCATTTTGGTTCTGAAGCAACAGGCAATATAAAACAGCATATTAAAAATGTGCAAGTTCAAAAGACTAGAAATCCTTAAGATCCAGAGAAATGGAAGAACTGCCATGGAACATACTCTAAGTAAGAGAGGAATATGCCAAATATTGGGAACATCATGAATACTTAGAATGTTGGCAGCCTGTGAGAGCCCACAATGTGATAAATAAGATTGTCAGTGAAGATGATAAACATAAATCCAAATTAAATAAAACAAATTTTGCCAACAAATTTACCGGAACGTGACAAAATTGTGAAAGTTTCTCTTTTGTATTATCCAATAAGGGCTGCGAGTCACGGAGCAAAACGGTACACATACCATCAAATTTGTGACAAAAGTTAGATCAATAAAACAAAGTCAAAATAATATTTAGCAAGATAAAAAGAGAAAACAAAATAAAACAAAGAGATAAAGCTGAGGAATTGCAATTTTACAAAATAATATTTATATGTCATGAATGTTAGGTGCAGTACCAAGTTAAAAATGACAACAACAATAGCGAGTAGAGCACCATCACAACAAGATGCCACACCCCAAAAAGATGATAATGATTATTTACATTCAAGCCAATCCATTTAAAAACTAATAAAAATGCACATAAGTGTTATAATGAGCTGGGTAATAATGCTCCAGAAAGATAAAATGAAATGATGCAATTTGCCAAACTATTGTGAAGACAAAATCATCTCTGGCATGAAAGTGCATGCAAAGCAGTGCACCTGAGCAGAGCGACATGCAAGCAGATGAGGAGTCAAGCCTAATGCTCTAAGTTCCCGAACACTATGCTGTGTAGGTTTAGTTTTCTGCATCCACAGAGAGAAGAGAGAGAGAGAGAGAGAGAGAGTTACTTTCACCATAAAAAGTGGCAACATTTAATATATTTCAGGGACTTAACTGACATTGGTTTAAAAATAAGCTCCAAAACAATGACCTAAAAGAACTTTGCAATTCATGTAGAATGTTAAAGGAAAATTATGGAGTATTACTTGCTCTCCAACAACACCCAGCACAGGTATTAGGCTCACATGAATGAGGCAGAAGTTATCTTTCCCTGAGGAGGAAAATGAAAATTATTATGATGAGTGAAGATCCATATCCAAAGATACCAAATAGACCGATACAAAGTCTCTTCCTGCCACACTGTAGATGCAGAATCAAATATTTTACTCCCAGATTGAGGATTTAACAGGATGGGAAAGGCTACCAATCATTCAGAAACCTGATCAACTGTATCTCTTAATTTACCAACTTGCGTGTGTACACACAACACACTGCAAATGTTTGTCCAAAGTATTTGAACATTTTGACCAGCATAGCATGGTACATGTGAATAAAGCACAGTTGCACAATCATAGCACTGTATACTTAATCAAATTATATTATCCACAAAACTTCTCGGCCAACACATTCCTTGGGAATCCAGGTTCCTGTAGGCACAACTTTAAGGTCTGTGACCAATATGAATCTAAGGAGCACCATATACGTGTCAATCTAAATAAGCACCCGGCACCACATCGCAACAAAGCTAAAAATTAAGCGGGAAAATAATGACTGATAAACAAAACAAACCTACAGAGTATTATCTACATTTCTGGACTAAACAGAAACACTGCAGGCTTACCAACTGAAAAGGACAACTGTCGCAAAGCTTCAATGAATGGCATTGATTCAATGTCACTGAAGAAACACAACCCCACCCCCCACCCCCACCCCACAAAAAAAAAAAAAAGATCAATCATCTTTCACCCAAAAATGCAAAAAAAAAAGAAAGAAAGATAGGGAGAGAATTCCTGACCATCAAATGTCTCATTTTGAGCATAGCTCTTCCAACTGTGCCTCCCAACTCTATCACACAAACATCTGCAGGGCCCTGTTTTCCATCCACAGGAATGAGAGCAACGGACTCAATCCAGTCCTTAATAGCATCTGTGATGTGTGGGACAACCTGGGATCCACTCCAAAAAAGAAATGGCAGGTATTAATTGTTACTTTCTTTGTGCAAACAAAAGTAGCCACATAATTTGGTAGCAAGAAGTGTCACCTGAACGGTTTTTCCAAGATAATCACCTCTTCGTTCCTTGTCAAGGACGGACTGATAAGAAAATACAAAAACTGGATTATTTTCAAATTTCAACCACTTATAGAACTCAGGTGAATGCTGTCCAAATACATTAGCATCTATTCTGACTAAACTGAATTACCTGATATATCTTCCCAGTAGTAATGTTGTTCTCTTTAGTAAGAGTAGCATCAAGGAAGCGCTCATAATTACCCAAATCCAAATCAACCTTTTCCAATCAAACATCACCATAAACCAACTTAGTTAATATATTGCTCTGAGGTATTCTATTTTTTGGCAAATACTGTTAGCACAAAATACTGAATGCTAGAGAGAAAAATAAAAGGAGAGGGGTAGTAAAACCTCTCCGCCGTCATCAAGAACAAAAACCTCTCCATGTTCAAAAGGAGACATGGTACCGGCATCCGTGTTCAGATAAGGATCTGCCAGATACAAGGAAAAAGAAGACGATTAACAAACGAAAAATAAGCATAACCAGGACTGCTGTCAAAAAAAAAATCGAAAGCAAATCCCAAAAAACAAAAAGTTTAGGAACTAAAGAGCAAGTAACAGCAATAATAAACACTGAAGAAAAGCAGATTATACTCGTTAAACATCAAAAAAAAATTGTAATCAATCAAACGTTTGATTCAAATTTCTGAAATGTCAAACATTAGTCGAAAAGCATAAAGATTAGAAACCAACCCAGAAACCTGAACCCATAGAAAAGAAGAAAGAAAAATGATAAGGTAAAACGAGAGAAAAAAAAAAAAAGAGCACCAATTTTGATGGAAGTAACACGAAGGCCACAGGCTTTTAGGACGACGCCTATGCTGCTGGCGGTGACGCCTTTGCCGAGTCCACTTACGACTCCTCCAGTAACCAAAACGTACTTCATTCTCCTTCTCTCTGAATAATATTTCTATTAAAGTCTTTATCGCAGTCAAAGTGCTTGTATTAATGTCTCTGAGCGAGCGGGAAAGCTTTGAAGAAGACGAAGAAGAAGAAGAAGCAGCTGCGTGGATTTCTTTTGTTTTTTTTTTTGTTTCTTTTTGCCTCTTATTGAAAGTCGCTTTCCCAGCTTTTCAACCTTTTTATAACAAATCTAGCAAGAATTGAAACTCTCCTTTACGGTACCGCTTCTGTACAAGTAAAGCCAACCTCTTTTTCATGTTTGTTGACTTCACTTCGATCAGATTACACGGTAAATCTTTATTACCAGCACCGCATTCTACTGAACTAGGTTTTACACAACCGTTGGGTTATCCTCAAACCTTAAGTGACCAATTACATCTGTTGTCCCAGAGAAAGGAAATCCAAATGGACCCGCATTAGGATAAATCAAATTTAATTGATCTTATCTATAACATTGGATTGAGTTCCGCTAAGGTTTTAGCATTCTAAACACATACTTTAGTCAATGTGAAGATTTCTTTGAGAAGTGCGGAATGAAAGGATATAGATGCCTAATGCTTTTCATTATTGTATTATTCTCCTGTCTACCAATCTTTATTTTTTAAATAAAAAAGTTAAAAAGGGTAGAATAAAGTACAATTATTTTAATGAGAAAAAAGTACAAGAAAATTTATTTACAAAATGTCATTAGCTTTGCAATGCCATGTAATGTCACAGTAATATCAGCGCATATGCTCCCAATTAACTTCCAATCAATTTTACATAATCTCATTAATATTGCTTGAATTTGATTTTTTTTTTCAGTCAAACATTTTTAAATGTGATCGTTTTCTATTTATAAATTAAAATAAATCTTTCAAAAAATTGAGTAAAATAGTTTTTTCAATATATATTTATTAAAATTTAATCTAATCGAATATTATAAAGTTTTGAACGACAGCACTAAATTGTTTTGACCAAAAAATGTTTCCAAACGAGAAAATGATGTGATGGTAACCATTGCTTGAGGAAGCTAGCATATTCCCCGCTGATGCTAAATTATTGATCTCTCAGGAGTTATGACCCCTAATTATTCCTCCTTTATTCACTAACTTTACTCTTTATTTTGTTCTTCCTCCTCTTGCTTAATGCCGAATTTAGTCTTTAATAAGTGGGTAGAGTCATATCAGATCCCAAAAAAAGGTGCGATTTTACTTTCAGAGATGGGTGATTTTCCTTCCCACGTGCATCGGGCAAAAAGGAATAAAATCAGTTATCACTGATGATGTAAACAATGAGGATGATGTAAACAGAAAACACGACAAGAAACATATGCAACATAAAAAGGTGGAAGAGAAATAATACGAAGTGACCTATGAGATGAAGTGTTTTAATCTCTGCCTTAAATTTAGAATTCAATGTTTGTCTTTTGCCCAAAATCAAAGGGATGTCCCTTTTTTTTAGAGTTGGCGTGACAAGCAAACTTTGTCTAATAGTTTTATACCAAAGTGTCATCAAAGGTTCCATGAGGAATAGAAAATGTACACAAAGTGACTTCACCTTTTTTTGTTGTTTTCACTTGAAAAACCACAAAGCATATAGAATTCATCATCTTGATTTACATTATTATTAATTCCTATCCAGGCTATTGATTTATTAGTATTATATAGTATAAACAATAAATAATTTAATTATTTAAATAGTATGGAGAACGAGAGTCTGTGGATTGGCAGGCCTGAGGTTGCTTTCGAAGATTTTGGTCCAAATTAGGCCCAAATACAAACCCACTTGCAGTTGCATCAACACTTGATTGGCCAACTTTTGAATTTCAAACAGAAACGTAGCCGTTGGGGGACAGGTAAGGGAGATGGTGGGAATACAAAGCAAGCGTGGGTCTGTGTTTCCATAGGCGGAAGAAGCACAGAAAGAAGAGGAAGAAGAAGAAGCTGCAGCAGGTGCAGACAGCGGCCAAGCTCAGGTGCAACAACAGCGGAAACCGAGCCCTTTCTGCTCCGCAAGGCCCGGAGAAGTTGTTCTCCAAGAGAAGGGAATTGACTGGAGAAAACTAGACCTCCATCTACATAATTCTCTCCTTTACGCTGTGATATTTCATCCCCCTTCCTTCTCGATTTTCAAATGCCTTTAAATGCATTAGCGAACCAAATAATTTTCACTCTATATTGAACAAAACTAATGAATTCATTCTTTCCAAAATACAATGGCTGTGATTTGTGATAGATTTTGGGACATTTTACCTTCTTGTTGCTTTGAATAACTATTTTCTCAAGCACATAAATAACTGCAGGCATGAATCTCAGAACGAGAAGCTGCAGAAACAAAACAACCCTCAACCTACAAGAACTATTTTGAACAGTAAACAACCAAACCCTGCTCCTGGTACATGCCTGAAACAGAATCTACAAGACCCAAAAGTGAGGTTCAGAGGAAGTCGCTTCCCAGATTCAGAGTCCTGAATTGTTTGTTCCTCCGCTGAGATATCCCCCAAAATATGTTGCCGGCTTGCCCTACGACCCTTGGGTGGCTTACAGGCGCAATGCATTAGACTCCGGATATCAACATTTTAAGCATGAGAAAGAGAACAGGTTTCATGAAAGAAGAAAAGCCCACAACATGAAGAGTGAGTCTGAAATGTGCGGAAACAGAGGGAGCACAACAACTGGGTTAGTTCAAGCTAAGGAAGCACAACAAAAGGGCAGAGTTTTGGGAGAATCTGTAGTTTACAGAAACAAGCCAGAAGCAGATTCTGCCACAATAAAGGAAAAGTTTCACGGCAAGTGCGTTGTGTTTGCCTCTGGTAAATCAAAACATTGAACCCCCTGAACTGCAATATAAGCGGATGTCAGCTAAAGCGAGGCAGCCTAGGAACATACAAGATGATTTGGGCATGGATGGAACTAGCTTTCAAGTTACAGAAAACAAGAAGGCTATGGAAGATAAATGGCAAAAGATTACCAGAAAAGTCAAAGATTGTCTGTCAAGCAACTGGACAATGGTGGGAGAGACACAGCTCATCGCAAGATCTAGGAAGACGGACGGAATAACAAGAAGAATTTTGAGAAAAAACAGATCAAGTTAAAAACTTGGAATTACAGCAACGTGCATACTAACAGAAGAGATGGTGACGGAGCAAGGACAAATGGCCGTCATGCTCAATTTTTGAATCGTCTAATTGTTTTCTGCTTCTTACTTTGTTCTTCATATTATTTCTAGAAATAAGATTTCTTTTTCCAGAAGGGAATTTTTAGTTCCAAACTTGTATTGGCTTGACTTTCAGCATGAATCTAGTTCGCAAGTCAACGGTAGTGAATGACAAGGACGATCACAATCATGATCATTAAACAGAAAACAACCAAAGTGAACCCAAATATACATAAATCACTGCTTGAATTTAAGTGAGTTGCAATACAAGAGGAGGAAAATTTTTGTAGAAATACAATGACAGTAAGAACATATAATATCTCAAAAGCATAAATCAGAATGATGATTAAAGAAAGAAAGACTTGTTATTAACAGTCTCAGATTTACAACTGGATGAAAACTTTTGGAGAGCCTGCTGAGCCAACCTTAATTCAGCACTTTTATGAATTTTTTCGAGAACTCCACACGACTTGTTTATCCAAACTCATATTACCGATGAATAACTATGTCAAATGAAACTTGCATTGTCCACTAGTTGGACTATGGGACAAACCAAAAAGCCGCAAGCGCACATCTCGTTCCAATTAAGAGAGAAATAAATATGTCACAACATGTTACAACACAAGCTACTGCTACACTTTCTAGTGATAGCTCACTCCTTCTCCAGTCACAGCTTCACCAATGCGATGGGTTTTGTAAGCACCATTTCCATCTTCAAGTATTCTGCGAGATGCCTCCTGACTTACAATGAGAACCATGCCAATGCCCATGTTAAAAGTCCGCCTCATCTCAGCATCTTCAATTTTTCCAGCCTAAATCAATAGCAATCATTTAAAATAATCGAATATTAACTGTTGTAGGTTTTAGAAAATTATCTGGTAATGTAAAGCAAGGAAAACAACTCAATCTCTACGTAGGTTTAAGAACATGCCATGAAAAAACTTTCTACCTGTTGTATCCATTTGAACACAGCTGGAACCTCCCAAGAATCCTTGTAAATAACAGCACCAAGGCCTTTTGGAAACACTCGAGGTATATTGTCTGTGAAACCACCACCTGTGATGTGCGCTATTCCCTTCACCCCTCCCTTGCTAATTAAATCTAGCACCTGTTGACAGGGAAAAAGGATTTAGCTTGCCAATTCTGCACGACATGAGGAAACCAAACTCATAATGTCAAATAAAGATTGACTATAACCTGCTTAACATATATAACAGTTGGTGCCATCAATGCTTCACCTAATGTAACTGCTGCGCCAGGAAGTTGATTTTCTAAAGAAAGGCCACTTCGAGCCAAAACCCTGCAAAAGATTATAAGTACACGAAAAGGATTCCATATATCAGAAATAAGAGGGCTTTTTTTTTTTGTCAAAAAGCAAAAACAGGAAAAGCTACTGATCAAAGAAGCATACAGATTCAACCATATCTCTCACACTACAACTGAAAATAATTACAAATAGGACATTCATTTACAGAAGTTGCTAACCGTCTGACAAGAGAGAAACCATTGGAATGGACTCCACTAGAAGGTAGGCCAATCAGTACATCTCCAGCCACAATGTTTTTTCCATCAATAACTGAATCCTTTTTAACAATGCCTACTGCAAAGCCACTAAGATCGTACTCACCCTCTGCATAAAAATCTGGCATCTCTGCAGTCTGAAATACACATAATTTAAAATGTTCATAGCAATTTTAACCATACATAAAACTTGAAAGGGCTTCAACATATGACAGCGAATGCATTCTGCAGACATGATCTTCAACACAAAGGCAAGTTATGATCAATTTAATAAGATATACAGAGTTAAGAAAATCAACCATTTGTGGTTAAAGTCATTCCTATGAATACCATTCATTTCTAAGTGTGAGCTTGACATCCAGTAATTGCTTTATCTGAGATGCAAAATGGTTGTCCATTGTTACCAGCCCTTATGATTACAAAGCTAGTCACAGTTCTTCAAATCAAAATTCTTATTTATTTCAGTCCATGAACTTAAAAATTTTCCAAATTTCAACAGGAAATTATCCATCCCACGCATTAGATAATACATTTAATTTTTTTAAATATCAATTAATTTAAACTATGTACCTCTCCACCCAACAGAGTGCAGTCAGATTGTTGACAACCATCTACAATGCCTTTTATAACCTGAAGAACAAGAAACAGAAAAGAAATATTACTAAAGACAGTTAGCCATGCTCAAAGCAACTGAAGTATACAAAACAATTTAAACCTTCTCAGCAAGGTCAACATCAAGGTGACTTGTTGCAAAATAATCAAGGAAAAATAATGGCTTTGCTCCAGAAGTAACAATGTCATTGACACTCATTGCAACCTGCAGTATGAGTTTATTAGGATGACAATATTAATATATATATATATATATGCATATAACAGGGTTTTCCAAAGTTTACAAGATCAATCCCAATAGTTTCATGGATTCCGGTCTCAAATGCTAGCTTGAGTTTGGTTCCCACACCATCAGTACCAGCAACAAGGTAAGAGTCACCTGTCCATTCGACCAAAAGTTTATTAACAAACCAATAGAACCCAAAAGATACCAGATTTTTATAAATAGAGAAAAAGATGTAAATGGGTTCTATAAACATTTAAGATAGCAGTACTTGCCCATTTGCGTGTTCCTACAGTAAAAAAAAACACTAACAAAACTGAATTATAGTAAAGAGATCCTCAACAAAACTTTGTAATTGATAATTGCCTAAGAATGCCACATTGTTAATAAGCTACTTCATCAATAACCCAACAGAACCATAAAAAGTTACAGAAATTACAATCTTGGAGA
>NW_018397258.1:4920268-4921493 GCF_002168275.2 Theobroma umbraticum | reverse complement strand
ATAATAATAATAATAAATTTTTTTAACTTCCCCATGCTTCACTGCTTGCCTGCTTCGCTCCCGTCACACTGTCCTGCCTCGAGTGAGTCTGACTTATTTCTAGGTTTCTCTTCCTCTAACCAAGCCATGTGTGGATTCAGGATTTATGGCCCAACTTGTTCTGCACGTTGCCACGTTACTTATTTCTCAGGTGATAATTCATAGTACATTCATAAGTCCATTTAGAAATTTATTTATATAATTTGTACTTCTTAGTTCAAGTTTGTGCCTTTGCTTTTGGTATAATTTCAACATTTCTTGCACAAGAAAAAAAAAGTTTAAAATAAATAAGCTTTATAATCTTAGTTTATAGATCTGAAAATCGGAAAAATTCAAAATATGAAGTTTGTTTCCTGGTAGGGTCTGTTAAAATTGGGCTATATCTTATTTTGCCCTTTCGGACTTTCTTACCAATCAAGTATTGGGCCTCAAAATCATTTTATTTGATTTACCTAATCTAGGCCCTAATTTAACATTAGGGTCGTGATTGAAAAAAATTTGGATGGAGAAAAATGCTGTAGAGAATATTTGAATATTTGACATTATTATAATAAAATGCTGTAGAGAATTAAACTGTTTGAAAAAAAATAAAACGTAGATGAGTAGTGGACAATTTTTTTTTCAAATTTTTTCTAAATGATTAAAATTGCTTTAAATGAACTATATTCTCACTATACTTTTATTTATTTTAAATGCATTAATTTTTTATTTTAAATTCAAAATATTTGAATAATTAAAAGATATCACCTTGAAATTCATAAAAAGTAAAAGGTGTATTTTGATGATTTGGTACTTAAAAAAGTATTTAATAATCATAAAAATACGAAAGCACACGTCTGTCACAATTACTCAAAAAAAAATTGATAACAAACATTTTTTAAACCAAACCTATGTACTTTTAATATTATTTTGGAGCCAAAATCACTTATTGGTACCTAAATGCTATTGGAAGAAAAAAAATATTGTATGTATTTATTACAAAAGAATTTAAATTATACATTTTATAAAGGTAAATGATATATATGTCAAGTTCTATTGGTAATTTAATTTTGACTAATTAATAGTATTTTAATTAAATATTATAATCTCAGTATTATATTACAATTTCAATTAAATAATTTGTATAATTATTTTAATAAATACGGTGCCAAATGCGCTTTATACATAAAAAAGGGTGTAGCTCGGC
>NW_018397258.1:4894140-4920168 GCF_002168275.2 Theobroma umbraticum | reverse complement strand
CGCCGTCTTGTTCTGCCTCCTCATCAAGATCCTCATCTTCCGGCAGAAACTCCAAAAAGTGGATATTCTTAAAAGATCTTTTGTATAGAAGTAAAAGTGAAGGGAGGGCAAATGGGAAGGAAAAGTTTTGGACCTCCATTTCTTTCTCTCCATCGAAAGAAAAGAAGATTCAAGAGGAAAAGCCACCTCCTTCGAGACAGAAACAAAAGGAAAACAAACAAGGAGCGGGTAAGAAAGTGAGTTCTGGAAAGCCAGCGAATGGGGTAGCAAAACGACGGGTGCCTCCGTCGCCGCACGAGTTGCTCTACACTACAAACAGGGCTCAAGCTGAGGAAATGAAGAAGAGGACTTACTTGCCTTACAGGCAAGGATTGTTTGGGTGCTTGGGGTTCAGTTCGAAAGGTTACGGTGCACTTAACGGACTCGCCAGGAGTTTGAATCCAGTCTCGTCCAGGTAGTTAAACGGAGGACAGATTTAGAAAGGGTCCTGTTTTTTCTTGTATAGTTTCTTTTTGGGTTATTGAGGATATTAAATATAAAATACAGTTTAATGTATTTTTATTGTAAGTTTAAGGTTGCCCTCTTGCCTTTTACTTGTAATATTTTTGTACAGTAGAAAGAAGCTAGTATGCTTTAGTCAACATTGTTAAGCTTCTTCAGCTGCCTTGCATTATCTGAATCCCGAAAGTTGATTAATTGCTGTGTTTCCGATTTATTTATGCCCTGGCAGCATCCTTTTTTCAATAGCGAGTAGTGAATTTTTAGGAGTAATCACTGTTTGTGATGGTAAAACTTTTTGGGAGGAGGCTTCCCTTGCCGTGCAATAATTTTATTTTTGTTACTGTTTAGCATCTATCTGAGTCCCCTGCGTTTTTCTCAGACTGCTGCATATGCATGAGACTCTGTAAAATGCTCGTGGCATCTGTAGGAGATTTTGTCTTCTAGTTTTCATAATGTAGTGTTTTTGTGGAATGGATGTTTTCATTTCATATTTATTTAATATATTATTATTATTATTCCTGAGGATGGTTTAGTTCATGATCTGGTGTGGGGTATTCCCTGTAGACCATTTTTTGTCTAGTATTCACCACAACTCTCTCCTTTACAAAAAGCTTTGAATTCTAAGCTTGATTTGTCCTTGTAACTGCAAGTACTTGAATGCTAGAAAGGAAAGAATGGGGATTATGTGGGGGCGGTGGCTAACATCTGCACGTTTATAAGATTATGAATCATTAATAGTATATCCCATCCCCATCGCATCTTTTCAAAGAACCTACCAGTTCTGCAGCTCGGAATTAGCTGACCCACATGGGGTGTGTTCTCAATGTTAGGTGAGCTGTAATCCTCTGTTATTATCCATGTCAAGGCGAGGATTGAATTTTCGTAAAACCTCGTTAGACCCACATGGGGCGACCTTTGTGTTCGGTTAGGTATAAGGATATGACCCACCCTCATTGTGAAAGGCTTTGTAATTTGTATGTGACCCTTTTTTAGGTGTTTCTCATCCACTTCATTGCTATTTGCTTGTATTGATTGATGGACGGGTCGGAGTTAAATGATGTAACCCCTCCCGACCAACCTTATGTGCGATTGGGACCAGATTTTCCTTCTTAGGAATATCAAGTTGGATTGCTAATGCTTAGATTCTTCTCTGCATACATGGGGATTACTGAAAAGTGCCTCATAGGTACTGATACGCACATGGGCACTAAGATCAAGATAATGGTTATTTCTTTTTTACTTAAAGATGTTCAGGGTAAATGATCTGAATCAATTTTAGTATCAACCAAGACTCATCGATAAATGGAATCTAAGATATTTTACTTACCATCGGATGCATGAAGTGATGGATCAAACCAAACCTTGTTAGCAAGATAATGGCTGTTTTTTCTTCGCATGAAGGTGGGTAAATGCAATGCTCCTCCCTCCTTCGCTTCTTTGGTGAAAAGACAATTAAAATTATGAAGCATTGAAGACTGAGAATAGATCTCATAATCCAAAGGTATCTTAATGGAATCTCAAGGGGGACCCAGCTCCATCTCAAATAAATCTGAGACTAGACAAAGGACAGGCCAAGGGATTAGTGATGTCCGAGGCTCCTAAATTGTGGGTTTTGGGCGTTGAAGCTAAGTAGCGATTGCTTTGTTCAGGTTGAGATCATGGCAGTATGTATAGCTACGCTATTGTGAGAGAAAGCTGTTGCCTGCCTCAGTGGCTTTGCAGTGTGACATCAGATTTTTTTCGCCAATAGCGCCGACCGTGGACCATACTAGGGAGATTCGCACTGCAAAACGCATCCAAACATCAATTTTGGTTTACCTTTTCTTTTTCCTTTTTCTATTCCCCATGGCCATGGGCCATGGAGTACTTCATGTTTATGCTTTTTGGGATTCATTTCATCAACCTACGGTTATGTTAGTTAATGCCCCACTTTAAGTCTCTAAGTTACTCTAAATTGGCGATCGGCCTACCCCAGTTTTAAAGCCCACCAGGCGGCCCAGTTCCTCTTTTCCTTTTCGGCTCCGTCGACCACGGACTCACTGTTCAAAGTTCATGCCCAAATTACAGTTCAAGGGATAGCTTGAAAACATACAAAAACGGTCTCATCACCGGGTTAACTTTTTCCAAATATATCAAATCTGATTTTTGTGGTGAAATCTGGAGCATTGTTTCACAGATATGAAGACAACACGGCAGTCACTTAGTATTACCCAGGGGAGCTTTTCTTGTTGTCAGATCAGGTTTATAAATGTGATGGTGAGAGTTTGCCTCATTTAATTCTGCCTCGCACCCTTTTTTTTTTATATATATTTTTTTCCTTTGAGGAGGAGAGGGGAGGGGAGGGAGGAGGAGTCCAGTCATACTTTTGTCTTGTGCATCTTTTGAGGTTGACATGTCATTCTCGTCACTTATTTTCTAATGTTACGTAGTACCCGGTTTTTACCTTTGGCTTTTCCTTCTTGGACCTTGTGCTTCGTTTGATCGTATTCACATCCCAATTGTTTTGATTCTATCGTCATTTTACAGTCAGTTTTGGCTGAAATAGCAACCCCACTGGCTACAGAGCTGAGTTGATGGTTTGCACAGTTAAAATGGGCGGAATGCATGTACCGAACTGAAAAACTAATGGTAAAAATGGGTACTGTCACGCCAACATGACTCCATTTCAAGAACTTGATTTAAGAAGACCCAAAAATCCTTTTATGCATTGTGTTTGATAGAGTTTCTCTATTACTATTTACTTCTCTTTCTTCCATCATTTCTTTCTTTTTAGCCAAAATCAAGTAATTTTATGTTTTTTCTATTCAACTTTTTTATGAAAATAAATCACATGAAAAATTATTAAATTAAATCAACAATAACAATTTGGTTCATGATTTTTTTAAAAGATTAATAATATTTAAGTAATTTGTTTATTTAAACATTTAATTAAATAAACAATATACAATTTTCTATTTAAAGAATAGAGTTTGATTTTTTTTAAAAAAATACAGAAGTCATTTTATTTACAAATTCAAAAAAAGGAAAAAGAAAATAAGATTGTGATAGTTTCTTCTGCTTCATAAAAACGAAAACAAAATGCTTCCATTTATCGAAGAATTTGTACATTTTCTGGTAGAAATGTTAATGGGTATCTCACAATTAAGTGCATTGCATTATCCTATCTGATTAAATAAAATTATAAATAATTATTTAAATATTAAAATTTAGTTATATATAGTATATTTTTATTTATTAAGATCCTTATAATTAATATAATACTAAAATTAATTAATTATTTTAAATATGATTTTAAATTTTAATTTAATTTTTATGAATTAATTTTAATTTGTTAATTTAATTTTTAGTAATAATATACATAAAAACTTATTTTAAATTTATTTTAGTAGAATATTTTACAAATAATATCTAAGATATTTGAGTAACAGATAATAATTTAAAAAATTAATCATATACTTATTAAATTTGAATATCTTATCAAATAATAAAATTAAAATTAAAATATATTAAAAATAAAAATATCATACTTATTTTATATATATATATATAATTTCAATCACCTATTAGATATATTTTTTGAGTAAAAAATATGGATCCATAATTTGTATACTTACTTAAGTTTTATCTTCAAAGTTTAAAACAATACGAGATGATTAATGACATTTAGTATTAGAGAAGGTTTGGAATTTCATTGATATGGTTTCATAAGAGATATAAAAATCGAGATAAATTTAAATTAATATAAGAGGTTCTTAATATAGATTCGGACTAATATAAGAGTTTCTTGTTTTTATGAGTAGAGAATCAATACAATAAAAATATTATATAATTAGATTAGATAAAATATCACATATTTTATATTAATAAAAAATAAAATAAATTTTAAATATATAAATATAAATTTTTTATCATCTATAAATATATTTTTTGAGTTAAAAAAATATTATTTATAAACTTCAAATTTATTTTCTAAATTTAAGACAACGTTTTACTGGAATGGGACGATTATTTTCACCGGCTCAAAGCAAAATCCAAATGCAGATGGAAAAGTGATCAAATTACTCAATGACTAACACGTGTCAAGAGCTGCAACAAATGACATAATCTCTATCTTACACCCCCGGGGCAGCTTTGTATTTCTCCTCGATGTCCTTTGCCAATCACCTCTCCAGCCAAATTATCGCTGTTTCACTTTATTATCTTATCTCGATCAACGTCTCGATCCCAAATCTTTCTCGTTGTAAAGCAATATTAAATTGGCTTCTATCTTTAATTCAATTTTAATCCAAGCGAATTAGGAAATTCAGAGCTAAAAAAGCAATGGGTCCTGAATCGAGCTCGTCAACAACAACATCGACGTCATCCCCAAGCGCGAAACGAAGCAGAGATCCCGAAGATGAGGTTTATCTTGACAATCTCCACTCTCACAAGCGTTATCTCAGTGAGGTTCTTCCCTCTTTTCTTTTCTTTTTATTTTATTTTCATTGTTTTCTTAATGCCCATATTGTCAAATTTTCAACTTTTTAATCTTAGTTTAATTGGATGAGATACCCAAATTGTAGAAAGTTCGATGTTCTATTTCTTTCAACGATAATTTGTCGGGGTAGTTGTTATCTATCTACACGAGGCATTTGTTTGTTACGGTATATATTTTAGATATTTGCAATAAAGGGCTTCAATTATCGAAAAATTAAATCTTTTTTGGCAGATAATGGCGTCTAGTTTGAATGGATTGACTGTTGGGGACCCCCTTCCTGAAAATCTCATGGAATCTCCGGCTAGGTCTGAAGGCATGTTCTATTCCAGGTTAGTTGTTGTCTCAAGCTTAGTCAACTGAGTATTACTAGTTTCTATTGATTTTATTTTGGGACTTTCTATTTTAGTCCCTGTATTATAGAACAAATCCAGATATAGGAAAGAGTGGAGGGACTAATTGGTTTTTTTCATGTTTATAATTTCACCCTTGGAATAATTACATAGCTTTATTATAGATGCTTGTCAATATTGGCATAGTCAATGACTTGAAGATAGCTGTTTCTGGTTGTTGTTGGATATCGATATAGTGGAGTATATCCTGTATGATCGCTACATTTTCCAATAGCTGTTCTGGGGTGCTTGAAATACAATGTAAATATCTATCTTTTGCCTCGTGGTAATTTGTCAAGTGTTTTCTTCCCAGGTAGGACAAAATGTTGATGTTTGTCAATCTAACAATACGCTGAAGATGTTTACTTTGTGATTCTTGCCTTCAATTGTAGCCTGCAACTGGGTTGCATCATCTGAAGGTCTTGTTTTCAATTTTATGAGATAAAGATGGATTGCATTGTATGGGAGGTTAGTTCGCTTAGGGGCTGCATAGGTTTGCTAAGTGGGATTATGTTTCGAAGTTATCTTTGTTTAATTCACGCACCTATTTATTGAGTGAAAGAAATTATGCGACAGATGAAGTTGTATGAGCAGTATGGCATTTGCATGTCCAGAATACTAATTGTGAACAATATTTTACTCTGTTTTGTCTACTTATGGCTTACCTTGGCAGTATAGTATTTGTTTCTACATTTTCAAATCAATATGAAGAAGTTTTTGCATCTTTGAAAACTCACCCTCGTTATCTTTCCAGGGACGAAATGTCATGGCAATGTTCACCAATGTCAGAAGATTCAGATGACTCAAGATTTTGTGAGACGCCTATGAACACTTGCTTATCCCATTCTGACAGCTTGCCCACTAGTCCTGTTTCCCCGTATAGGTATCAAAGACCACTGAATGGTTTCTGCTCCCCTCCTTCAACTAGTTCATACCCTTCTCATGGGAATGTCAGTGCTGTTGCTAGTTCACAGCCTCGCCAAAGAGGCTCAGATACAGAGGGCCGGTTCCCATCCTCACCAAGTGATATTTGCCACTCTGCTGACTTAAGGAGGGCGGCACTCTTGCGTTCTGTACAGATGAGAGCACAGCCTTCTGCTCTGTCATCATTTGAATTGCCATTTGGTTCAGGCCAAGAGAACGTGCCTAATATTGAAGTTGAGGACCGGCCATGCTCGTACATGAAGTCCTTAGTTGATGATAGAGAATATCAGATTGAAGAGTGTTCTTCATTGGGTATCTCAGAGCCTGAATTTAGTCAAGATAATTCTTGCAGAGTGTCAAATATGAATTTGAAAGGGGATGAATCTAGGGATTAGATGCTTTGAGAAATGACTGATGAAAACTGGCTCCAACCTCATTTTGGATATAACTTTTTAAGTGTAGAATTGGACCCATTTGTGGAGCTTGTAATAGATTTTGCAGAGAGTGAGTCGGACAGCCATAATTTTTTGGTTCATCATCAACAGCATCAGAGCTATGAGTTTGCATCTGCTGTTCTTATGTCCAGAACAGAGAGTAGGCTATTTCAGTAATGTGGCAGAACTTTTCATCACTAGAAGTATCCCTGCATAATTTGTTTACTCTCTGTTGGACCAAAGCCCCCTTTGTAAATCAGTGTACATCTTGTTATGCTTTAATATCTGCCAAAACTCTTTGATAAGTATCATTAGATTTGCATACCATTCCAATTTTATAGCAAAACTTATTTTCAGAGTCTCACATTAATGATCAAGAATCTGGCTTGGAATTCATTTTTAGGTAGGGCTAAATGTCAATTTATGCAAGCTTGTTTGAACATGTTATTCAAAATTTTTTGTATAAACCTAGGAAGTCTTGATTGTTCAAGAGGCTGGCATATTGAACGGCCGTGCTCATACGTAAAGTCCTTAGTTGATGATAGAGAATATCAGATTGAAGTTGCACTGCCTCTCAAATTAAGTCTCTGATGCCTCTCTCAACGCGCTGGAGCTTTTCTTAGGCCGAAAACATCAGAGGCTTGATTGTTTAAGACTTGAATCCTAGAGTCTAGCAAAGAGAAAAAATTAATCTGAGCTAGTAGCTTTAGTTTTGACCTGAGGCCATCATGAATTGCTCTTTATCAAATACAAATGAGCTATCATTTAAGTTTTGAATTCAGCCAAAAGGGGAAAGCAGAAAAAGAGCCTCTAAAAAGTGTGTTTTAATTTAACAATTGGAAGTCGTATCACTGAAAAACACTGGTGTAAATATTAAGATGTGCCGAACAAAATCACTGCTCTAGCAAGTTGTAGTTCTCATAAAAAACTAGTTCTTAACTACTACTGCACGCAAGTGCTTAATTCAAATCAAGGCCCAACTGTTTGCTGCTCAAAGATCCCCTCAAGATTAAAATCAGGGTGAAATACTAGATCCCCGCACAGGGAGGAAAACCAATCCCACCGGTGCACCAGACAAGTGAAATACAGTGATCTACCAATTTCATGCGAATGCGGAAAGGACATTCTTCTTAAGCGTGAATTCATCAGCTTTTGCGGGGCTTATTGACTGCACAAAAAGACAAATAAACACTCAGTATAGAACAATCTCAAATAGTAGCATTATAGCAGTTGCTTAAAATGTAAAGTACGGCTCCTGCAGTTAATTAGGTTATAAACACCCCTACAAAGTGGCACTAACATGAGTTCCATATTACCCATCAAAATCTCATGATTTTAGAATTTTAATCTTCAATAACCTACTGTCAAATATCATAGTGATGGCAAAAATGACATCAGGGCACATCCTATTAATTAATTATAATCTTCAAACCACCAAAATGTAAATTAGCTTAAGGATGCTCTGATTGCTACCAACAGCAAATCCTTACCTTGTCCAGAATGCGCTGCAGCCGCTCAATTTCCTTCTTGGGATAATCAGCACCTTTCTCCAAACAGCTTTTAGCAGCTTTCAAGTATATCTTTCCATACCTGACAACAAGCAGCATAGACAGTTATACATAGAACAGCAGTTCTTTTAGACTAAAGAAAACTCAAACAGGAAACAAGGAACTGATCGAATACCTCAGAGTGGAACCCTTGAGCTTCTCAACTTCCTCTTCAATCTTAGAGAAGACTGCTTTCTTGTCATCATTGCTAGCAGCCACAAACTCCTTCACCAATGCATCCAAACTTGACAAAATACCGGCCTATGCAAAAAAGAAGGAAAATTTATCTCATACAGAAGTATCAATAATGACAAACAGGATGTACAACAGTAATAATAGGAAATACTAACCTTTGAAGTTAGCTGCCCTTTAGCATCACGACTGGTGCCAGACTTCTCATTGATAAAAGTAACAAAGTCATCTAGATCCCTGCCACCGTTGTAGTCTTCACCAGCTTTGTTGCCCTTTGGAAAGAATTTCAATGTTGGATACCCACTTACTCCATACCTGCACTTAAGGCAAAGGCCCTAACATCCATCAATACCTTCCATAAATGCTAACAAACCATTTCTAAAGGAAACTGAGTTAATTCACACTTACTTTTCAGCTAGATCCTTGTGTTTGTCAGCATCTAGATTAGCGATCACTACATCTTCTTCCATTTTAAATGCTGTAGCTACCTTTTCATAGGTCTGTAGGGGCAAAGAAACAAAAAAAGCAAAGGGTTAGAATATAGATCATTTAACCAAAATTACCATGCTTACTTTTTAAAGCAAAGATATGGATGCTTACAGGAGCAAGGTTCTTGCAATGGCCACACCTGGCAGAAAACGAACCAAGATCTAGGTCAACTTAGAACACATTAAATAGAACAGATGGAAGCAAAAGAAAACCAACAAAACTTGCTAGATAAGAATATTTTAGATGCAATAAAATGAGGTCCTTAAAATGTAAAGCTCCCACCTAAGGGAGATTTGCAACAGCTGAACTAGAAAAAGCCCCTAACCTTCATTACTTTTGCAAAATGATAATAATACCAACAACATAAAATAGACACATATGCTTACCAAGGTGCATAAAACTCAACCAACACATCTTTGGTCTCATCAAGGACAATCTCATCAAAATTATCAGCATTTAGCACTGCAACATTAGATGGTAATGTGGCTATCTTCACATTGGTCCCTGCAAAATAATACACGGGCTTAGAAAATCTCTAGAGGTTTTTGGGCATCTATGTTCAGCAAGTTCACGTTGGGAAACACAGAAGCAAGAAGTCAAGATACAATTTTCCTAGATTAACCAACCACAAAGCAGAAACTTCTACAAAGAAAAAAGAGAAATTTTACCTCCTTCAGTGTTCACATACTCAGCAAGGGACTCTGCAGTCCGTGGTCCTTCATACCTAGATAAAACAATTTTGATCTACTAAATTGATATCGCCAATAAAACTTAACATAAAACAAAACAAAACAAAACTTTTCCGGGGTATGTTTCTACAAGTTAAATTAGACTCACTCACTTTTTAGGTTCCAAAGAGCCTTTAGGAAACCACTGAATAGTTGGGTAGCCTTGGACACCATATTTGCTGCATAAACTCTTATGCTCATCACAGTCCACCTACACCCACATCAAAAAAGGGAAAAGCATTTCTAATAAAGCAATAGCAATTGCAAGAAAATCTTCAACATAGCAAAATTTCCACAATTCAAGAAAGAACATAAATGAATTTGATATGAATAGTTTAAATCTTCCAATCAACAGCTCATATACAAACAATATAAATCACTAACCTTTCCAATCAAGATGGACTTAGCCTTCTTAAAGCTTGCCCCAACTTTCTCGTACTCGGGAGCTAGCTTCTTACAGTGACCACACCTGCAGTTGGAAAAAACAATAATGTTACAAATATAACTAGCTGGAACAGAGTTTTTTGCCAGTGAAAAACCGATTATTCTAAATCCATAGCCAGAAATGAGATCACTGAACTGACATGCCTTTTAAAAGAAAAACACATATACGAAATTCACATTCTTGAGAAAAAAAAAAAGCCTTAAAAATAACATATTTAGCAACAATTGAATGATCTACAAAGTTTGTTCCTAATAAGCAATGTCAAAGAACATCTTTACCAGCAATTCAATTATCTACAGAGTTTGATCCTGATAAGCAAATATCAAATAAACATAGATCTAAAGATCGATTAATGAAGATCGAGTGTGAAAGACCGTAAAGATAAAGTATAAATCTAATCTAATAAAAAAAAATGAAAACGCTAGAGATAGAGATAGCAATGGAAAAGTTATTACCAAGGAGCATAGAACTCGACGAGAGCTGCTCTGTCTTGACCAACTTCCTTATCGAAGTTTTCTTCGGTTAGTACAACGACATCGTCCGCCAAGGCTGATGCCAATAGCAAAGCCAAGGTTCCAAAGGCTATCCAGATCTGAGACTTCTCCATTTCTTTTGTTTCTTGCTTCCTCTGTCTTCACTCTTCACACCCCCGTCCAGGTTTCGATATTTATTGTTATTATTGTTCCCAGGCTTGAGAAGACTTTTAGAAGGGTACGATTTTCTCCCTTTCTAATTTTTAATTTTCTACTTTATCAAAGTTTATCATTTTCTAGATCAATTTTTTCAAAACATATACTGATATTTTTTAGGTGGGCTTGTTTGGTTTTGAGCGTTGGACTTCTTGAACGATGAAAGAGTTAGTAAAATGGAAGGACGCGCAGAGAAGAACACCGTACTCTATACCTTAAACGATGACGTGGCATAATTTCATTCGTTGAAAATGTGATTAGTTCGTTGGCGCATTCTTTTACCAGGATGCCTAGCGGATATGATATTTTCCTTGCACTTCGGTAAAGCGAACGCCGGTGACGTGTTTCTGTTGATATGGCATACTGTGATAGGCTCGGCTGTCGTGGAAGACTTAGGATTGAAGTTAGAAGCCGCTTAGCCCAATTTTTATTTTCATTTTTTTTAATGGCCCAATTAGGTGAATGTGGATTGGGCTAATTGACCATTGTCGTATCAAATTATTAATTGACTCTGAAAGGCTCAATAGTTCATGTTACAAGAGTAGCATAACCTCAAGGCAATGACTAGAATAAAGGAGGTCCTTCGATTATTGCGCCAACAAAAGTGGGCTTCTTTTTTCCTTGGGTTTTCCCAACTTAGGAAGGAGCCTCCACTGCACAAAGGAGTCTGCAACCAAAGCCCATTGCTTGCACCATGTGCTTAACTCTGATCAACAAGATCTACACTGCAAAAAACGAAAAAAGACATCTTCCAATGACCATTGCTATGAAAGATTTCCTTAAGAAAGCTGTCAAAATATCAGAACCAGTGGATTTGATACGTAATTCTAATCAACTCGTTCCAATAATTGCTGCTTGGAATTTACAACTCAGTCGATGCTGGAACAACATCGTCAGCCTCGAGGGTGATTTTAATATTATAACTAATTATAATATTTATCCTAAACCCTAATTAAACTATTTTAATCAAGTCTTTAGAAGTTGAAAACTTAGTGTATGATTTAAGTCCAACTTAAAATCATTATACTTTCAATTTAATTCACAATTCAACTTATTATGACCACCTTGTTAGAAGAGTCAAAAGGCCTTTTAACAACCTTTCAATTTATAATCTATCAATGTAATTCATTCTCTCATCATATATTTTGTAAATGATAAAAGTATAATGTAGTATCTATTTTTATTGATCTTCATATTTGTTTTTAAAGTTAAATTATTAGCTTTATAGAAACTTATGAAACTCTTTTTAATAATCTCTAAGTTGCCTTGACTAAGAACTTAAACAAGCCAATACATATTAAGATATGTCTCTAAATCACTTGGATTGATGATTCTTTTCTTAACTACTTATTTACTTTCATATGCTTCATGCTATAACCAACCATATCCTGTTTTAGCATTTTTAGTAGAACTCATAAGAATATGATCCAATACATAGCACTCCACATATAAAACAACCTGTTATTTTAAATCTAATGAGTGTTTACACAACTAATATATGAAAATATTTGCATAAACACTAAAGTGAAACACCAAATTCATTTCTCATGTTGAGTTATATTCAGTAAACTTGTTTGTGAAGCAAACCCTTATATTCTAATTTCAAATATCACTATACTTTAACCTATAAGATCAGTTGCTTACTTTCCAAGTAAGAAACATAGAATGCACTAATCTTTAAGTATCATTAAAGTCCAGTTTCAATAATACATCAATCAAGAACATTTAGATATTATACTTTGATACATAGAGATCTCATAATTCTAACTCATTACAATTTTTTTATAAGATATATTAATCTCATATACTTCATCCAATAAATTTATAACTTTTATAATTAATGCCTTATTGATGAATAAAAACCTGTAATCATTTAACGTGAATGTTATGATTGTATGTCTAGAACTAAGTTTTAATCAATCTTAATTGATTGCAAAGCTGATTCCAACGTACTCTGTATAGAATGAGTACATGGAAAAAAAGGTTCTACCAAAAGTATATACAATAATAAGGATTATTATTTTTCTTGACTCAATTTCATGGAATACCATAATATTTCCAACAAATACCAAAAGCAACATATTTTGTTACTATTGAATGGGTTGACATCATAAGAATTTATTTATTTTAATGAGAAAAAAAACAATAATTTTATGAATAAATCAAAAACACTTTTTCCTTTGAAAGGGCAAATCAAACACACTCCTTAATTAAGGCAAATTGTAGGCATCTTCTTCTATGGATTCAGCTAGCTTAAAAGTTGCCTTTGAAGCGTGAGATTTAAATCTGCAAAGAAAATTTCTATTTGTATTCACCTAATTTGAGCCCTTTGATCAGACAACGTGAACATGAATGAATCTTCTACCTTGAGTTCTAATTCAGACCTGATAACAACAAAGCCCTCCCACCTCAAATGGAAATCCCTTTCCAAAGGAGAGGAGATACCACTCCATCAATTCAAGAACAAAAAGTTTTCTTTTAATTTCACATTTCTAATATGGGCTCTTTAATTACCGATCCCCACCGAAACAATCTAAATTGTTCTCATGCATGCATACTATCCTTTTCATCTGAAGAATATTTTACAGACAGAAGCAACAAGAGCAAAGCTCAATAAACGACTAAAATTGCCACGAAGAAAATCGCTAATAAGCTCATTAACAACTTCAATTCAGTTAGATAACTGACTCAAGTCTTCATACTTGTTCCACTCCCACCTTACCTTAAGTGTGACATGGCATGCATGACCATGATTATAACCAAATATGACAAAATTTATGAAGATAAGCATGACTTCTAACCAAGATGCAACATAAGCAATATGCTGCTCTGAACATTTCTTACTTGTTTATTATACTTTTTGTGTCTGTCTCACCCTTCACACTAAATATGGCATCCACAAAATCCTCTTTTGTCCTCACCAGCCCCTCCAAACGACCACATAATGTGCATGTAGAGTGTATTGCTGAATCTGCAGTCTCTGAGCTGATGTTGCTAATTGTAATAGTATCAGTTTCTAACGAGTGCTGCAAGGAAATTGGGAGACTGAAGTTCTTTAATGTTATACTGCCAATTAATAGTGCAGTGTTTCTTGATTCCACATTTCTGGAAAAGCATACATTAATACTTGTTAGTTTCTGGCTAAAAACATACTTACCAGGTGACCATATGCAAAAAGAGATGACATAGGAGGAAGGAAAGATAATAACGTGAAGAAAGAGAAATACCTTAACTTCAATGTCACAACAATCAAGTCCATTTGGAACTGACCTCTTGGAAGCCTTTGAGACCTTGCCAAAAACTGACATTGCCTCCTTCAACTGGAGAAGCTTGATTATAGATGGTACATTCTTAATCATAACAGAACGTGAAGTTCTGAACTTGAAGGTACATTCTTCATCTTTGCAGTTCTCAAAGTCTAGAGAAGGAACTAGAGAAGAGTTCCCCACTTCTAGTGATATATCCTTCATGCTAGGGCAGCTGTCTGCCTTAGAAAATGAGACATAGGGTTTCCTTTTGGTACCACTGATTCTCTACGTCAAATGGAGATTTTAGACTACACTCAAGTCAGAGCACATTTGACATCTTGGGAACCAGAGCTAATCATGAAAATTTATTTGTAGAGAGACGTCAACAGGAAAACACCCAACATAAATGCAGCCACTAAGACATACCTGCCATAGAGGGACAGAAGGGTGGGAAGGAGTTTAGGAACTGCCTTGAATGCTTACACCAAAAGGTTCAGGCTTTTCTGTCTTCAGTTTTGGAATCACACCTCCACCTTCCACTGGTAAGCCTAATTCGACAAAATAATCATCATCATCGGTCGAAGTATGCAATTGCCGCTTTAGGCTCTCAAACCCTTTTGATTGGATGCTGCTGAAAACTCTTTTGTAAGATAACCTCCCATACACTATGTGCTAATAGAATTTATAAATTCCAGAGTCACATCTACTTTGCATAGAATGCAGTTAATTGCTTAAGATTTTAATCCAAAAGGACTACCTGAATGTGCAGATTTTTGGGAAAAATGCATTGAGCAAACAGCTGTTCACTTGTGCTCTTAATAGGCTGCACGAATGTTAGCAAACCCAAGTGCTTCAAAAAAAGGCAGGGCTTATTATTGCAACTCGTATACCTTAACGTACTCACACATTCCAAAAGACTAATATTGACAAGAAAGTGCGTTGATGATAAACACGAGCATGATGCTGATTGAGAATACCAAGTATCAATTCAAATGACTCCTGCACAGATGAGTACATTAAAAAAACTATGCTAATGGAATAGAAAGCACATAATACACAATGAAGTGTAAAGACTCCTGCACAGATTACCTTTGAAACTACATTCTATTCTAAAACCAATGCAATCGAGGCATGTCAACGAGCAGCTCTAAATTAGGACCTGGAACTCCCTTATGAAAAGTTTCGTCTATTATTCCTTTCTTATTGTTTTCACTTTATGAAACAATCCAATGTCATAAAACGACTCTTATCATGAACAACAATAAGCTTTGTCACCCTCCTTCATGACACCATGAGAGTTACCTAAAGGTATTTCTTCCTGTCAGAAGGTAATGCAGCCATCGTTGCATCAACCCAATATTAATCCTAGTTAATAATTCCAAATTGCCAGCAAGATATAACTCCACTTACTAAAATGGTAAACCCTTAATAGAATTACCCACAAATTATTTTTAGTCAAATATTTTATCCACTTCATCATTACCCATCATGGTATTAAACTTAACAAACAAGCCACAAGTTATTATCAAGAATCAGATATACAAAGCTGCCTCAAAACAGACAATGTTGATAATTACGTGTGAAAGCAGAAACCCTTTTGTATTAATCAGTCAATTTGCACCATATCAAAGAAATTTACAGCATTAAAGCGGCTAAATTGATAAAGCACCATAAAAATACATAACAAACAAACTCGTATAAAAATAGACTGCGAAACTTGCCTGGTAAAAGGCATAATCATTTTCCTTCCTGAAACAATGCCATTGTCACCTTGGAAAAAATTCAGCATGTGTCAGTTTCATCATTTGGGAGTGAAAAGGAAAGCCCCAAAGTAGTAGAAGAATACTTACCGGTCAATTGATGGTAGAGAGAAGCTCGAAGTCTGCACCTAATCATTGCCACTCAGCTTTCTGCCGCGCGCTTGCCAGTAAGAAACGAGCGCTTGATGACTCCGGACAGCTTGAGGGCACGGAAATAACCAAAACAGAATTGCACGTATTCATTAAGCTATTTTTTAAAAGTTTAATAAAGTAATTGATAACTATTGGTGATAATATTTTAATTTCATATATATAATTTAAAATTTTTAAACGAAAATAAAAAATAATAATTCTATACTCGATGAGAATACATTTCAATTTTTTAGCTTGTTTGTGAAATTTAAAAAATTTATAATTAATGAATAAAATAATAGATAAATAAAAAAATATCATCTAATTTGAAGCAAAATAAATTTTTTTAAAAAAATTAAAATTTTATATTCTATTATTTGTTTTTTTATTAGAATTTTCTTATATAATAAAGCTTGTTTGACTTAATCTTTTTAGCTTAAAAACTATTATAAAACTCTTAAGAAAAATAATAATTTTTAAAAGCTGTTTGGTAAAATAAATTATACAAGTTCTCATTATGTTAAAATTGTTACAAAAGATATTCATATCATATTTGATCACCTAATTAATCAAAACGAAATAAATCTATTTCAAATTTATATACAATTTTAGATATTAAAATCAAATAAAGTCATACAAAATTTGAAGAGTTCTCAAACTTTGTAATATTAGATTTTTATTGATCTAACAAGTAATCTAATCATAATACTTCAATTCTCCAAGAAATAAGAGAAAAGAGAAAATGAGGTATTTGCCATAAAAATTCCTTTTGGTATAAAAGAGAAAAAACAATTAAATATTTTTTTAATGCAGCTTTGAATTTTGAATTTTTTTTTCTTAAATCTTTCTAAAAACAAAAAAATTTCAAATTTTACCATTCAATTGTTAGAACTTCTATTTTGTTTTTAGTAAAGGAGTAGACGAGAATGAGATTCTAATTTGTATTAGAGAATGGTGATTTGTAAGGAAAGAAAGATGATAGAGAGATCGATTTAGAGATAGGATATTTCTTAAAAATTTGATTATGTTTTTTTTTTAAAAAAATAGAAGTTAAAGCTCCTATATAGAACTTTTCTTTAATTTTTTTAAAATTTACTTCTTTATAAAAATTATTTTTTAAATAACTTTTTCAAAATCTTATTTGATTCGACTTTTATTTTTAAGTGATAAATAAATTTAAAAAAAACAGACCAAATAGACACCAAAACTAAAAGAACTAAAATATCTCTTGTTTAAAAAATTAATACTAATAATAAACTAAAAGCAAAAGAAACTTGAAAACTTTTTAAAATATAATAAACAGTTTTAAATAGAAAAGTAAAAAAATAAATATAAGATAACTAAGTGTCAATTTTTAAATTTTAAAAGACAAATTTATTTTATCTCAAACCATAACATATTTTTTTCAGTAATTTACCCTATAATAATATATTTTTACATTGTTTTAAATTTAAGAAATACTAAATTATGAATGAATAATTGAATACGTGTGTCCCGAAAGAACATTTTTAGCCTTGCGGCAATACAGTTTTTATCTTAGTTTATAAAATTGAGACGGAAATGATTATTTTCAAAATTCTCAATATATTTTCTTTAAAAGATATATAATGAAAGGTTTTTGGTACATAAAATCATCACAAAATATAAGATAGTAACTTAATCAAAATATAATAAATAAACTAAATTTTCACATTTATATTTTTATAAAAAAATTAATGTAGAATGCGATACTAAAGCAAACATTATTATGTTATACAAAAAAAATATTAGCCCTAAATCATTATGATAGAGGTAAAATGGAAGCAACAGTTTAGTTAAAAGTCTTTGTTTTTTATCAATTCATGTTTTTGGTTTTTGTTGTTATTTATTTCTTTATCAATTGAGGTTACTTGGTGAAGCCTTGTTTTCAATTAATGTTAATTTTTTTAATGCTGTGAAATGCTTAATAAAAACAGTTATATAAAAAGAAAATTTGAAAACAAATTGATAGATGGATAAAACTCAATTTGTAGATCAATAATATGTACCATGATGCATTTTTCAAAAATTTAATAAAAATAATCTATTTGATGAGTTTTTATATTATAGAATTAGAGTATATATTAATTTTGATTTTCAATGTTAATCTTCATGTAAACTTTTTTTTTTAGACCAAACTATTTTTAATCATGAATTTCACGAATTTTACTTAAAAATTTACATGTCTTGTCATTTTATCTTTTAATAGTAAAGTTTTTACATTATTTATTAATAGTTAAATCTAAAAAGCCTTCTCAAAATATTTTAAATGAACACTTTTAATTCTTCGTATTTCAAAATGATGTTTTTTGTTTCTTGAGTGTTAACCGCGTTAGTCAACTGCTTAAAAAAATTAGGCCTAATCCTACATAAATATTTTAAAACATAAATATCCTTTATATTATTTTTTAATTTAAACATATTCTCTTTTTAAAATATATCTATTTATGGCTCTCTCAAAAACTACTAAAAGATTTTGATTTGAATGCATGAAAATTTGAAGCTTTATCCACCTTAAAAATTGTAAACTTAAGTAAAATCTATTGATATCACACTTTTTATATCTCCAACAATTTGAGAATTTTTTTCATTAATAAGAATGTATTAAAGGTAAATATTTTATTAAATGATGGAATTTCAATTTTAATGGTGTCAAGTCGAGATTAATTTCTTACTCATTGTTATTAATTTTGTTGAAAATTTTTTTATTAAAAATTTGTTGTTTAATATTAGGGTTTAAATGGACATAAAAAGATCTTAAATTGATTATTATATATATTAAAAGTTTAAAGTGTTTTTTTGTCAAATATTGAATTTTATTAAGTTTTGAAAAGAAAAATGAACAGATTTTTTTAAGACAATATTTATGTAGTATTAGATTTTTTTTTTAAACTATTGACTAACGGTATTAACCATTAAAAGGTCAAAAATATCATTTTAAAACAAAAGATATCAAAGTGTTATTTAGAAATGTTTTGAAAAGCTTTTTGGATTTTACGTATTTATTAAAACTAGGATTAACTAATTAAATTATTCTATAAAAGGAAATCCTCTTACTTTACAAACATATTAACTTTAAATACTATTATTTATGCAAATCTTTTAATTTTAGAAGAATACACTGGTTAAATTTTAAACTTACGGAAAGATCTTGATGCTTATAACTTGTTTAAAAAAAATCAATAAGTTATAATTTTACAAATCAAAATTTAAGACAATTATATGACTTTGGAGGGGACCATTGATTTATTTTGAGAGATATATCTAAAAAAAATTATATATTTAAATAAATTTAAATTTTTTTAAAATTTATGTATTATGAATCCTAAATCAATAAAAAATAAAATAAATCTTAAATATATAAATATGTTATTCTTCCACTTATCAAATATATTTTTTGAATTGAAAAAAAAATTAAATATATGTTTAAAATAAAAAAGATACATTCCTATAAACACTTTTCTTTTTTCTCAAATTATAAATAATTTCTTAAGTGAAAAGATATATCTGAGTCCCACCAGTATGATAGGAGATTTTATAAGATATCTTCAATAGAAAGCTTTGCTTGTAGTTGGATTGTATTAACGAAAATATTATTTTTACTTACAAACAACTACTCCGATGATGGGATTTACTAGTTCAACTTGCGAAGGTAAGTTTCCCTGGTAATTCCTAAGTAAGAGAATATTTCTAGATCTCACCATGGGCAAATTCAATAAACATCCTCAATAAAAGGTTTTCTTTGGTATTTTTCAAATTTTTTTATATTGTATTTTATAATTGCATCATGCGCATGTCACAGTCGTAAAACTAAATAAAATATTTTAATAAAATAAAAAATAAAGTAAATAAACAATAATTAAGAAAACACGAGAATAAAATTAATGGTTTAAAATAACATATAATTAAGTGGTATCATTCGTGAAATGGGTGCTATAAAGATGTTAATCCTTTATCATGCGTAGTCATACTTTTGAACTTAACTCTAAAAAACATAGATTAATTTATTATTTTTTCGATGAACTTAAAATCAATTTAAAATTTTATCAGATAGACTGAATTTAATAAATGACTACTTGTATCTAGATAAAAAAGTTTGATGATAACTCTTTAAGTTTTTTACGTCTACCGGTCAGATTTGCAAACCCGACACGAGACGACAATTCCATTTATGGTTCCCAACCTTCTAGACCTTTTACTTTATTTTTGAAACAAGAAGATAGAGATTGGTGCCGGAGTTAAATATGCCATGATTATGGTAATGTATCTCGTGTTTGTATGCATCGATGATGACGGTGTCCTTGATTTCTTAAGATTTTGTGTAGTGGGTAAGATTAATAGTAATAACTTTGTTTTCTTAAGATTGGTCTAAAAATCTCATCGCAAAGATTCGTCATGATCTATTAATTGTCAACATCGGTAGTGGAGACAAAAATTATGGTTCATTTTATGTACACGTTTTTCATGAATTATGAATAATAATTGTTGAAAAAGTTTAAAGGAAAAATCTTACAGCTCTAAGAAAGATATGACATTTAAAAAAATTATATAATTTTTAAATTTTAATTATATTTAGTAAAGCTTTTATTTTTTTAGAATTAAATATTTAGAATTAATTATTTTTTATATAACATGCTATTGATATAATAATTAATAATATAATATATTGATAGTATAAAAATATTAGGTTTTTTTTAAAAAAATTTATATTAGTTTTTATGTGAACATAAAAAAGATTGCTCGTTTGGCCCGTACTCTCTGTACTGAGAGTACAGTGTTCTACAAATGAACCCCTTCGAAGATTTTTGGTTTTAAACTATTTGTGTTAATAAGTGAATGGTAATTAGAACTAAAACTAATGTAAATTAAAAAATAGTTAAAAAATATGAGTAACAGTGAAGGATTGTCCACGTTAGCGGTAATAATTTTCTGATAAGGAAAAAATGAGTTTGCGAGACTAAATCCCTTGGGAATATTACTGGAAAGAAAGAATCCGGAGCCTTCTTCCGAATCTTCTGCAACTTTGTCATCTTGCATCGTCTCTGTGACCTTGGGCTTTCGTTATGTAGAGTGGGAAGATGAGATGACGAAAGAGACGGGTGAAAAGAAGTAATAAGAAAATATTTTTATTAGTATCGGGTAAAAGAAAATGAGATGTGTATTCTGTTTATTTATAAAAATAAATTATTTCTGATTGAAAAATAAAAAGAGAGAAAATGAGAGAAAAAATAAAGTTGTTCATCACTTTTAAAATTTATCTTTTTATTTTAACATAGGTTAGTTATAATAATAAAGTAATTTTATTTTTTTGAAAAAACTCTATTTAATAATAGATGAAATTTTTTATTTTCATTTTCTGATTTTTTTATGTTTCCATTCAAACCATCAAAAAAACCTACTTCCGTATGGGAACGGCCCATGCTAGCTAAAGGAGAATGACTAGGTACTTGGTGGAATTTAAAACCTCAGAATCAGAGCCTTGATATAATATTCATAGACTAATCCCTCAGGATCACGTCATTGACAGACGAAATGAAATGTAGCATCAATGTGAATGTCCTCTAGGCGATAACTTCGGCGGCTAAATATTCAAAGGCCCATGCCAGGTCCGGAAACTGTGCCGGATTAACATAAATGAGAAGAGTAGACCGGTCCAAGCGCATTCAACTCTTCGAGATGCCAGTTCACCATCTAATCATAATCTTCAGAGAAATACAGATCATCTCTCTTCCTAGGGAATACGGAAGCCAGTTAGAACATTTTTCTTTTCCTTCTGATTTTCCCAGTTGGGGGTTTGGAGAAGAAGACGCAGCCGTTGCAGACCTGTCCCTCTTCTCACATGCCCTGGGGACTCTGGTTATCTGTGACCTATCTTTTAGGAAATTGTACAGGCGATAGATAACAGTGCCCCGTGAATCCGTGATGATGAGTTTTGTTTTTTGTTAGGTTAAGTATAATTGTCTTCCAGATAAATTGACGATGCTTCCCCTCCTGATCCCATGGAAAGAGCAAAGACACCTGGCTGGCTCCCTTGCTTGGTGTTGCCCGCTACACAAAGGCGGGGCTCTAACGCCAGCAACTATAGACGTACTAGCTGTAGCTGGGTTTTTCAGTTTAGAATTTTAATGAAATAATGAAATCAATATGAACTTTCTTGGAAAGAAACTGTTCTTTAATCTTGCGCAATTGACAAACTTAACACTGCCATTGAAATGCCTCGTTGTATAAATAGAGCCTGACTTGGGACTCCCAACAACTACTTCGCCTTTTGATTCAAACTCACATACTTATCCACAGACACAATATGCTTATTGTAGCGTATTTTCAGAAAAACAATGAAGAAGATATAGATAGATATTTTGAATATTTTTATTAAATATCTAATTATTAAAAATTCATTTATTTTGTATTTTTTAAATTTCAAAGATTTGGATATTAGACAAAAAAAATAAAAAAGTTAAATTCACTTTTTTAATGTTTTAATTAATAAATTAATATGATATATATTATTTTAAATTATATATAATATATTAAAAGTTTAAATTTTAAAATATGTTTTCAATTTATATCATATAATTCTCAATTATATTGATCAATATAATATTTTTATTTTGTTTATTTTAATATATATTATTTATAATTAATTTTAATTTTTTATTGTATGATACTACTATTAGTAAATGATTTTTGTTTTTTATAAATTTTGTTATTTTAAACTTTTATACATTTAATGCATGTGCTAGGTACACGTGACAAGAACATTGTCGGCTTGACAGATAGGTGCTAATAAATATTAAAGGGGTGTAAAATTCTTCTATTCAAGTTTTTTTAATAAAAAAAATTTCAACCCCAATTTTTAATAAGAAATACATATAACTCAAATATTAAAAAAAAAAAGGCTCAACTTCTATTCATAGTTGCCGTATATATGATAATTCATATCGATGGAGATTATGTTTGATACTCATGGACCGTCAAAGGTACAGTTGGGTTGGGAACTGCTGTTCCGTTGGAAGGATTCGTCCATTTTTCATTCTTTAATTCGTTGGAGATATGTCACGTCGTTCAAAAGTAACGGCAGCGGCCGAGTGGGGTTGCCCATAATTAATTCACGGAGGATGGCCCCTGGCTCCACACACACGCCGGGTCATTAGTATTTGCAGTTAAGGTCTCTGTTTCAAACTCGTGCAAGTAGGATCCTTCCGCCATTACATTTGTGCTGCTCTTATGCCAACTACGTAGGGGGAGTGATTAACACATGTTGCCAATTTGCCCGGATTGCAAGACTGGCATGAGGTGAAGAGCTACTACCCTAACGTTACTCGGTTAAAAGTCAGGCAGAAATAAAGTTATTAAGTCAAATTTAATTGTCGCCGATTTATTTGTCTTGATACATTTGTTATAGTTTTAAAACGTGTCTAAAACTGTAGATTATAATAATTGAATTTATTAAGGCGTCAGTATTTAACTGTTATTATATTTTGAAAATGAATTGTACGAATTTGTTAAATTTGCAAAATCAATTAATATATAATTTAAGATATCCAAATGGAAAAAAAAAAAGATCTTAATGTTCTCCTTCGGCGATGCAAGTGTATGGAATTGATCTTCACTTATTTATACAACTTGTATAACAAATTAAATGCAAAAAATACTTTCTAATTAAGTCGGTTTCTTAACTTTTGAATGCAATGACACTGCACTCCCTCTCTGATGGAGTAATAGTCTCATGGACCACTGCCTGCACAACAAATTTCAAGCCGCCAGCTAGCTAGGCTGCTGATCAACCCAACGTTGCTGTACGCCATTCTACAACTCTTGAGGTCCGTACACTCCTAGCTGGGTGAAGTTAATTAATTGCCTTTATAAAGTTTAAATGCTGCAATTTTATTGCGGAAGAAACGAAATACTACTTTATGTCCCCTCAAAATTACGATATCAATGGAACAAAAGCTAGTTTCGTTTTCTTTCTTCTTCTCCTTGTATTATTAGGAAGAAACAAAACTTGTTATACAAACTAAAGGGCCAAGGTCACCGATAAAATTTTGCAAAATAAGTGGCTGTTTTGAGATAAATCTATCCTTTAACATATGGTCGCAAAATATAATAAGAGATGATAAAATTATTTGAACTAATGTTCTCCATTATCAATTTTGTTACAAACAAAATGGAATAGGAAAACAAAAACGAGCATGATCAGGATTCAGGAGACAAACAAAAACACAAAAAAAAAAATAAAAAACGACACAGATTTGTTGCTACAGTCTAGCTCACTGTCAAATCTAAATGGACAAACCAAAAAAAATGAAAAAGGGAAAAGGTTGTAACAGAGGGATGAGAGCATTAGTAGAAAAGCCAAGCAACCAAGGAATTTTGCCTCTCAAATTCCTTGTCTTCCAATTTATGTCTTTCTCCTTTCCCATCAGCTTCGCTCTCCCATAGCCATGATGGCATGTACTCTTTCTCATCCCAAAGCTCGTTTCCTTGAACTAAACGCTCCCAGCCCCAATCAAGATTATTATCAATACTACACTCATCGACGAAGCACGAGGTTATTGAAGAACAGGAATTTAAGTCCCCACAATCTACGTTAGAGGTCAAGTTTCCACTCTCTATCTCCTCATTATTTGCAGCCGTTTGATTTGGACTCAAAAGTCCACTGTTCTCTCTCTCCTCAATATTAACAGTGACCTTGTTCTCTCCCCACTCTCTTAAGGTCAAATCCCCATTTGGTTCTAGCAATTCATTGTCCATAATGTCATTAAAACATAGCATCCCACCGCTTTCAATATTTTCAAACGGTGCTACGTCAGTCTCTGTCTCGGCGTTACCACTAGTGCATAGCATTGAATTCTCTATGGTTCTTTCCTCACCGGAGCTAGACATAGAAACCAGGCGCTCTCTCTCCTCGCTTGACCCCAACATTCCCTCTCCGGTGTCTTGACCAGGACTCGGTCGAACAGGGATCATTCTCTCCTTATCTTCTCCATATGGATCAAGTGCCATGCGATCTTCTATGGCAGTAGTGGACAAGGTTTCTTTTTCTAAGATTGGAGTGGTGGCAATGGCACAACTTCATTAACAAAAACGTTTTCCACAGTTTTCTGGGAAGAACTACCTGCAACTTCCTGGGTACCGTAGCTTTTGGTTTTCTTCATTTCCCATCTACTTGTTCTACGGCCTTTCCGCTTAGCAGTACCGACCTTGGTCATGTCCAAGATCACGGGCAAGCTTTGACAGGACGGCCTTCTAAAGCTATGGATTTTTCTACTCAAATGAGAGTTCCAGTAATTCTTTATCTCGTTGTCTGTTCTCCCTGGTAAGTGGCTAGCAATCAAAGACCACCTGCATGAGACAAAAACAATGCCATTAATTTCACGACAACATGTACGAAAATGAAAATGACAAATTCCAGCAAAATAATATACTTCAATAGAAAATGGATTATAAACACAAACAATTTAAGCAGGGAATCTCTTGATTAATTGTGCAGGTAAAAGGCCGTATCAAAAGTTTGCTGTCTTTGTTGGTGTAGGTCAGGTCTTTCCCAACTGTATAAATAAAGAAGGAGAGCTTAAAGCTGAGCGATATAGATTGAAAAAGATAGCGTATATGGTCGAAAAGAGCTGAAAGAACCAAAAGTCGACAAAGAGTCGAAAAGTTAGCCATTATTGATGCCAGCTAGAACGAACTTTTTCATTCATGGAAGATAGAGGAGAGTTATATGTAACCAAGAAGACTACATGTTCAGTCAAGAAAATTATTACCATCACTGTATACTCCATGTTATTTTCATAACTATTCACTTTTTAATATTCTGGTTTCTGTTTTCTTTTGGGTATGGTGGGAGTAGAGGAGAAGAAATGTCGCACTAACCTATTCCCCAAAGTAGCATGGAGATTAATGATGAGTTCTTCCTCTTCGGCGGTAATGTTTCCCCTCTTCAAGTCAGCTCTCAAGTAGTTAATCCACCGTAGTCTGCAGCTCTTCCCACACCTCAGTAATCCTTCAAATACCAAACCGTACACAATCAAAACACAACCCAAAAGCCAAAA
>NW_018397258.1:4888078-4894130 GCF_002168275.2 Theobroma umbraticum | reverse complement strand
AAAAACAGAAAGAAGAATGCCTAACTTTGATTAAACCAAGAAAAGAAGGAACCGTTATTAATTACCAGCGTTCTTGGGCAACGATCTCCAGGACCCTTCTCCATTAGCTTGAACATACTTGGTCAAAATCTCATCCTCTTCCGTGGTCCATCTCCCCTTCTTCAACCCAACCTTTTCGCAGCAGGGCGCCCTCCCCATGTCTCGCACCGCCCAGCCGAAGGGAGAGGGCCAAATGTAGATATATTTATCGCTAGAATCGGAAAAGATATATCAAGCGAAAGAAAGCAAGCAGTTTTGACTAGCCGGGAAATACTACGATCATGTACCTCTTTAGAGCAACAAAACCAACATCAACAACATGACTTGGTTTTATAAGGAAGCGCATTTGGATTTTATAAATTAGTGAAAGCTGAAAATATGCCTAGAGAGACAGAGAGAGAGACAGAGACGGGTGTGTGTGGGCACGTGATGTGGATTTATCTGTGGTGAAAGGTGGCGCCACGTTTGCCTTGAATAAGAGTACAGTCGTGGCATCCCTGCCGTCGAGAGGCTCATCAAGGGGCATGCATCTCCCACGTTGAGGCCCCGCGTACGGACACCTTTGTCTCCCCGCCCTTTTACTACCTCAACCTGGAAAACACCCCTAATAAAGAAAAGATGCCTCAATAATACTCCCCGTTAATGGCAATTACACGTCTGGTTGGGGAATGGCTATGTCATTCTGTTTCTGCAGTCTTTGTTATTCAAAATCACTCAAAATAAAAATTTAATTAATCTTAATCTCATGGTATTTGTTATTTTATGGCTGAGAAAATAGCTTTTAAAATTGATAAGACAAAAAAACCTTTTATAAGTGAAAATGAAAAAAAAATTAAAAAAAAAAGTTTAAGCTTTTAATTATATATTATAAAAAATTAATATTTAAAATTTTAAAATTAATTAAAATTATTAATATTTTAATCATAATAACATTTAATTAATAAATAAAGTATTAACATTTAAATTATCAATTATTGATATTTTAAATAAAAGATAAATTATTAATATTTAAAAAATAAAATAAAAATAGATAATCATATATTATAATAAAAAGTTTAAGCTTTTATTTATATATTATAAAAAATAATACTTTAAATTTAAAAATTAATTAAAATTATAAATAATTTAACCATTATAATATTTAGATCATACATAAAATATTAATATCTTAAAATGTTCATATTTAAATGATCAATTATTAATATTTTAAATAAATTATAAATTATTAATATTTAAAAAATAAAATAAAAATAGATAATCATATATTATAATAAAAAATTTAAGCTTTTATTTATATATTACAAAAAATAATACTTTAAATTTAAAAATTAATTAAAATTATAAATAATTTAACCATGATAATATTTAGAGCATATATAAAATATTAATATCTTAAAATGTTCATATTTAAATGATCAATTATTAATAATTTAAATAAATTATAAATTATTAATATTTAAAAAATAAAATAAAAATTGATAATCATATATAATAATAAACAATATTTTTATCTTTTTATCATCTATTCTTTTATTATTCTAAAATTATTTTTATCAATCAAATATTATAATAAATCATAATATCAATTTTTATCTTATTTTATTCTATCAATTAAATGACATGATAATATTTTTATTATATTTGTTTCTCATTTTATTCTCATAAAATATTTAATATTAATTTCTTTTTCACAAAACTAGACGCACCCATTAGTGCCCGTGATTACTACCATCTATCTTTCTTACTCCTACATTTTTTGTCCGTTCTGTCTTGGTTCCAACAAAATATTAGCGTTTACTTAATTATATCAGAATATTTAACACATGGGCAAAATCACAAAATTATTTCGATTTTTTGATGACGTGGTCGGTGTTGCGTTCATATCTATTGGCGGTCAATATCAAATTTTTGTTACATTTTGCTGTCCACATCATCGTACTGTAGGTTACATGTAGCTAGTGAGTTATCTTTTTCCCCGATATATCATTGGGATTTGTTTATATATTAAAGCAGAGATATTTTTGGACAATATATCACCTATATATTGTACAACTAGCTATAAATAAATAATATTTGAGAATAAAGTATTTCAAGGAAGTAAACGTAAAATGCTTTTTGTTTTTTTCATATACTGAGAAAACATAAAATGCTTAAACCATTATTTCAATAAAAAAAACTTAAATAATTGATTTTAGACATAATTGAGTTAAAATTAAGTTTTTTTTTTTTTGCATTTGAGTATGTATTTTTTACTCATGTAGTTGGCTGCAAATCATTCATTCCTTGCACCAAATTTATTTATTTAAAATAAATTTTATCTACACCTAATAATTTTAAATTTTTTCACATAACAGTGATGTATCTTTTTTTAATTAATTTCGTAAAGATAAGTTCTATTCCTAAAATAATGGGTTATATCGATAATTTCACAAAATAAAGTTAATAAAATATTCTCAATTTAAAAGCTAGTCTATTTTGTGCACATTTAAGATCATTTTGATACTAGTACTTAAAAAATTTAATGATGTAACTCTTTTCGAAAATACAATATATCCACAAGAAATTAATTGACACAAAAAAAAAACACACCATGTTATTTAGAAAATTAAAATCATAAAGAGTGTAAGTAAAATTTACGCCTTTATTTACGACTAATTAACAGTACCATTACTGCCAATTTTTAGTGATCAAAAAGATATTAATTTCGATTCAAATTAATGGTCAAGTTAATTTTTATAGACAAACATTCAACACCCATTTTCACTGTCTCCTATTAAGGACCGATTGGTGGAATTTCAATGTCACCAAGAGTCTTTTAGTTAGTCAAAACCAATCACCAATAATTAGCAATTGGTATTAGATAATTTTAAAATTATTATTTTAAGTACTTTTTTAATACATTAAAATCCATCATATTAATTATCAACTATTATATTTAATAAAAAAAATATTATTATAAACTAATCTTAAAGAGTGTTTTTAAAATACTCGTTCGCAAAATCCGCTTAAAAATAAAGTTTGATTTTTATGTAAAAAATTATGAAATGCATCGTAGAAGTAATTATATGAACGACTATCCTTAAGTTAGTTGTTAAGCTATTATTCGCAATGTAATTTTGGTTTTGAACTGTCTGGTTATATCTATTTATGCTAGAGTAGATATGTCTGCTAGCTAATACAATAATGAGCTAGCTTTTATAGCTTTTACGGCCAACGGGAGAAGAAGATCTCCATTGTTTATTGGCTCAGATGATTTCGTAGGAGTTTTAAGCCACTAGTCAAACCACATAGTAGGTTAAAAATAGGAGTGTATCTTTTTCATTTTCATTTTTTTTATATTGTAAGCTAGATTGTCCAGTTTAGGTTTAGAATCAGAGGTAGAGAAACCATCGATTTGATTAATTGAGTTAAGAAATTTTTTTTATAATTGAATTAATTAAATATTATTTAAGAATTAACTGAATCGATTAAAAATCAAATATTAACCGATTAATAGAATTACATCAATTAACTCAATTGATAATCAAATTAATATAAAATTTTGAACTCGTGGGCTTTAATGCACTCAAGCCCAATATTCCTAACTTTTTTTTTTTGACCACTTATAAAATAAATAAATTTAAATTATAAAATTTTAACAGTATCATAAATTTAATCTATTCAAATATTCAAACAAACATGATTAAAAATGAAGATAAGCAAGAAAAATAATAAAATATTTTTCACTTCCAACAACTAAAAATATTAAAAACTTCCATCAAGGAAATAACTGTAAAAAAAAAAAAGTGAGCATCTTCGTCACTAAAATAGTGAGTTTGATTAAGTGAATTTTTTCTTTCAAAATCAAAACTTATCCAATTAATAGATTTTGCTGCTTTCACTTCTAAATTAATGAAAAACTAATTTAATAGAAGTATTTTAGCCAAATTTATTCAATTAATTCGGCTAATTCAGTTTTAATAAAAAACTACTCACTCTTACTCAAAATGTAATTCTAATTCTCTCCACACTCCCAACATAGCATATTATAAGTGGACTCCGCCACACAGAGATTCACCTATCTTTATGACATCGCAATCTTCTTTAGCCACCCTGATTTTGAAGATCGAGGATTGAAGGAGAGATCGAACTTGTACCATTTTAACTAGAAAGGTTAACTTGTATAATTTAAATCTAAATTTTCCTTATACATCTGGGTTGAGATGTACTGCAATCACTCTTTGCGAATGCTGCCCCCATAGTGGTTGGCTCGTCCGTCAAAATTCAAGCCGAAAACAAAAATTATTTATGAAGAATTTTTTCAACCATATTAAATAGTTATAGGTTTAATATGCAATATAACACGGTGTTGAAATTCATCATGTTAGTATAAAAGCATTCAACATTTAATATGCAGTATTTACTAAATTAACTATATATACATATTCATCTAAACTAGGTTTTTTTTTCTAAATATGCAATATTTAGTATAAAGAAGAATATGCTACCTATTATCATCTTTTTCCATACCTTGTATGCATTGTTAGGGGTGAGCGAATTTCGGTTAAAATTGAATTAATCAATAAATTTGGTTAATTCAATTTTAGTCAATTTGATTAATTTGGATAAATCAGTTAAAAATTTTAGTTAAATCGATTTTGTTGATTCCATTCGGTTAAAAAATTTTAAGATTGGTTAATCAAATTAATTGACTTTGAAATAATTATATTAAAAGATTATTACATGTATGCACTCACACTGATATTATATATATATATATGAAGAGTTAGATTTAATCATCAAAGGGGATTTTCTTATATGTATTGGTTCACACATTTTTTCTATACTTATATATGAATAAATGACTTAGATTTAATCATCAAAAAATAAAAAAAATAAAATACATTTTAGACATTAATATTATTGAATATTTATATAAATATAACCATACAAAAATTAATGCAAAATCAATTGAAACTATACCCTAAGCTTAAGTCATTAATATAACTTATTATATTAACTTATTTTATATTCAATTATTAATTTATTATACTATATATAGTATATTTATTAATGTACAATATCTATTCTATACTCTATAGACCATAGACTATAGTAACTTAATTTCTTAAAAAATTATTAATAAACTATAGTAATATAGTATAACTTATACTAATATAGTAAGTTATATTAAATTATTAATATTAGTGTACTATAGAAAAATAACTAATATTAATAATTAACTATATTATAATATATAAAAATATGTTATATATATTATATAGTATACTTATTAATATACTAATTAGTCAATAACAACTTACTATTATATATAACAATATACTATTAATGTGTACTTTTTATTTGATAATTTTGCCAACAAATGTCAGAATTAGGTTAATGTTCTTGTGATTGGTCATTGTGATTAGTTTAATATCAACAAATTTATTAAATAAATTAAAAAGTTGGAAAAAATGATGAAAAAATTTGACTAAATCAGTTAAAATCGGTTTAACCAACTAAAGTAAGTTAAAATACTTAAATCGGTTCAATTCAATTAATTTTTTGACAAAAGAATGATTAAGTTGATTAATGATATTCTTTAGCCGAAGTAAACTATTTAACCGAATACTAACCCCTATGCATTGTTATGAATTTAATTTTTGTTGGCTGGCAAAACATGCACTGTGCTGGCTACCCTAAGATAATAGAAAAAAAAAAAAGGCAAAGCCGATACTTGATTTACACGAGCACCTTCTTTGCATTTAAATCTTGACTTGTTTATAATTAGTAATTTAATCTTGACTGTTGATTTAAATAAAAAGTTCCCACGTATCAATCACTATGAGGTTCAAGCATTAAATTACGCATGTTTGCACAGATATTTGAATCTACAGGTTATAAAAAAAATTTATAATTTAGAAGTTCCATGCTGAATTTCAAAGTAAATAGTAAAATTTTATATAATTATATTTTTTCTGTATATCAAAACCAAATGAATCTTCATACATGTTTTAAGAAACAAAAAAGGCTG
>NW_018397258.1:4866162-4887908 GCF_002168275.2 Theobroma umbraticum | reverse complement strand
ATTAATTTAAAGATTTGATTTATATCGGGCTTTCGAAAGATAACTCTTCAAGTGGATAATAAGTTAGTAGTTTGCGATTTCTTTTCATTTGATTCACTCATGTTCTAATTCCAATTTGATTCAAGTCATTCTCAGTTTGTTTAAGTAACAATAGCAAGTTTAGATTAATTATATCTTTCGAGAATATAATAGAGTTGAAGATTTCATGACCAATTAATTAAGGCTTCATTATTTCTGACAATTTTCTAGGTTAAAATACTCCTCCAGTTAAGATTAGAGACATTATTTTATGAAGCAATTGGGTATATTTTGCTTGTTTGATTAAGCAATAAAATTTCTTATTCCCTAAAAAAAAGACTGATATGATTGTACAATCTTTATCATTTATTTTCCATTGTTGGAATTAAAAATGTAAAAGAGTAAATTATCTACTAAAAAAAATTGTAACTCTTAAAAAAATTTTGCTCTTCGAAAAAATTTTATTTCTATTATTAAAAAACAACATTTTGATTATAAACATTTTTAAGTATTTTTATTTTATTACTCAATCATTAAAAAATAATGAATCTCGTACTTGATATTTCTTGTTATCATCTATTCAATTACTTCACTAAAGTTGATTGATGTGGAATGTGCAGTGTGAAAAATGTGTTATTGTTTAATGGTTAAGTGATCAAAATGATAATTATTTATAAATATTGATAATTTAAATATTATTTTTGAAAATTAAATAATTAAAATAAAAAATCCAAGAAATTGAAAAGATAAAAAAATAATTTACTCAATATAAAATATTTTTTATAATTTAATATATAGAAATGACAAATACTATTATAATAATCGGTGATAAAGTAATAACAAAAAACAATAATTTTAAAGTTTATGTTAAATTGATTGATGCGATGTCTAATTAGTTCCTTTGTTAACCATATATTTAAGGTTTGAATCTTGGAAAAAAAAAAAACAGGAACAAGAATTGTGCAAGGTCATCATATTGATAAATGATGATTCTTCCTGTAAACAGGCTGTCCTTTGAAGTGAAAGCTCTGATCAGTTTCCCCCATTTTTTGTTATTTCTTTTTTCTCAATATTAGGAAGTGTAACTGATTACGGATCTTATAGGAAAAACGCCAGCACATCCTATCATTTTCGGTAAATAGTCGGCAGACATAAAAGGACAAACTAAATTCAACTACCAGATTAATTTCCTAAATGTACAAATCACATCAGTGTTGCTAACACGTGCTAAGAGATAATTGGCTGGCTTTATCTACACTATTTTTTTTTATTATCCACAGTTTGGTTCATTAAGTTAATTCCGTAAGCCAAGGCTTATACTATTATTTTACTCAAAATATCGTGGAAGATCTAATTGAAAGCAACTTCCAACGACCAAATTTCTTAAAACTGAAATTGTAATTCTTTTCTTTTGTCGTTTTCAGGCCATTTGGTTGGAGAAATCGTCATTTATTTGTCAACTGCCTAGCCGTACGTACAATATGCGCATAATTGGTTTATATTCTCCACAACATTAGATTCAACAGATCACTTAAAAAGGTTCTTTTGTATTGGTGTTAACCCTTCATGATCTCTTCAGGGTTTCGTAAGGTAATGAAATTCGCCAAAGACTTCTTGTTCGCTAGATAATTGTTTAGTCATCTTATGTTTATATCTACGGTTGCATGCAATATTAATATTCCTTTTTTGTGCTAAAAGCCAGTGTCGAAACGTGGCCCAATTTAAATTTCGAAATGTCAACACTCGACAGTGAAGGATCAAGTTCACTGAGATGTACTCACTAACCACTGCTATTTCCAGTCTCCTTTTTCTTTACTCCTTGTAATGTCCGCTTCTTGTAATTAAATAATTAATGCTCTAACCAGTGACACCAATTTCTCCTCTCTCTCTCTCTCTCTCTTTCTTTTCTTTGATTAGAAAAAATGAATTGAAGGGAAGGATCGAATCTAACCAACCCAAGGCCTAGTACCTTAACGAAGGGGCGATATATGCGATAAAGTTATACGATGGTGATTGCCTGACTGGGCTGTTGGAGGCAATTGCACATGGCCCCGCTTTGGGGGAGAAAAAGGGTATTATAAAGTGCGGTTTGATTTTCTTTATATAAGTGAACGCACATCAGGCATGCTTCACATGTTTCAATTTACTTCACAAAGCTAGTCAATTTTTGTTAGAGATAAAAAATAAAAGAATAAAAATTAAAAATTTTAAAAATTAATATATTAAATTTAATCAATAATAAAAAGATTGATAATAAAAAATAATTTTATATAATATATAAATTAAAAAAAAAACTTACAATAATCATTTAAGAAAGTTTTGCTCGATTTTTTGAATTCAAATTCATCAATTATTAATTATGCATTGAAAAACATTTATTTCTTTAGAATTAAGTCTTGGATATTTTGATTTATATTTTTTTGTTTATGAGTTGAAGCATTGAGGCTTGATGGTTCAAATATAGAAGAATCATTTAAATGATTTACATATATTGTTTTAACGAATTTGTTAATTGTTTTCAACTTATTCATACTTTAATCAAATTTGAAAAAAAATTAATATAGTCAACCTCTAATATTTTTATTTTATTTTTATTTAAATTTATAATATTAAATATAAAACTATAATACATAAAATATAAATAGATAAATACGATATACAAGATTAATAATTTTCTTCTATATAATTAAGATTGTTTAAAGACTATATATTCAAAATAATTTCTTTTCAACTAAATATAAAACTTAAAGTATATAAAAAAGATATAATTAAGATAATTTCTTTTTACATAATCAGGATTAATAAAAAATGAAACATTGAAGAAATTTTAAGTAACAGTGCAATAGTGTAACTTATATTGAGAACTACATAATAATTTATTAATTTTTAAAGATTAAAATCATAAAAATAAATTTTTATAATAGAGAAAGAAAAAACATGGCAAGGAGAAGATACAGCCCATATATGATATAATAAAAAATATATGGTTAATGATTTGTAGAGATTTAAACAAAAAAATCTATAAAAATTTAAAATATATGAGCAAATATATAAACAAATATAAATAAAAATAATAATATAAATTAAAAAAGAAAACAAAAAAATTTAAAATTGGGACATGTGAGATATTTTTAATTATTCTTTATTTATATTAATTATTAAATAAAAAATTATTTTGAAAGGGTCCATTAAGAGATCATATTAAAAATTTTGTGGTATAAAAAAATTTTAAAAGTTTTGGGTGCAGCTCAAGGACGCTCCGTTCTTGCTTGCAAAATAAAAACTAACTAACGTTTTATTACCAAATATATGAATATCCTCAAATTAAGGAGACAATATCTTGAAGATAATTTTTTTATGTCTTTTTGCTTTAACTGTACTCTAAGGAAGTCTATGATTAATATATTTGTTTATTTGCTTTTTATTTTATTTGCACACCAAGTAAGTTTAGATTTAATTAGTTGTTATAAATAGCCCTAGGTAATATTTTATTTTTATCAAGCAATATAATTTTTTGCTTAGATTGATTTTAGGTATTTTCTACATGGTATCATAGCCTCTTAGATAATTTATTAATGTTGGTCTTATTAATGAAAAGTTATGATTAAAAAGTCATAAGTAATTACTTTATTAAATATAACTTTTTAATAGTTGTATTATGAAAGGTTATTAAATATAATTTTTATAAATAGCTGTATTATAAAAAGAAACAACTTTAAAATAGTTATCTTATCAAAAGAAACAACTTCTGAATAATTATCTTACGAAAAGAAACGACTACTTACATTGAAGACATATAGGTTCGTTTATTATATAAATAACAATTCATGCATTGCCATTTTCACAATTTTAATAAGTGTGAGAAAAATTTTATTGTATGTCGGAGGTTGAAAAAATACCTTAAGAAAAACGTTAATTCACGCTCTCAAAGTCATACTTTTCTTTCCTCTCAAAATTTCTTTTTTTTTTTCTCAAATATTTCTAACAATCTTAAGATATTTTTTAAACCTTTGTCATAATCTTTTCATGATGAAGAATGGATAGGATTCAAGTGTGAAGGTTTACTTCCAAAATCAAGAAATAATCAAACTCAATAGATTCGATGGAATAAATTTTACTAGATTGAGAGACAATATGGTTATTTCTAACGCAATTTTGACCTTATTTTGTTCCTTCAAGCTACTTAGTACAAAACTACTACAGTCAGGCTACATCTAATATGATTTTGACCATACTTGGATCAGAATTGGATAAAAGTGATAAACATAAAAATTATATCCATTCCTCTTAGCTTTTCAATGGTCTAAGAATCACTTTGATTGAACTTCTGTAGCTTGAGTTATGTCTGAAATATTATTACATGTTCAGTGAAATTTGCATCTAACTAATTTGTGCAATTACTCACCACTTGACCCTTTCTCTTTTGAGGACCCATAGCTAAAAATAAGCATTTTTACCATCCAAATAAGCTAAAATAACTTGAAGTAAATTAGCTTAATCATGAGTTAACTAATTAAAGAAAAACTAAGAAAACTACTTAAAACTTTACCTAAACTCAAAAATTTAATCCTTTTATCACTTAAAATATGATAAAATAACTCAATATAATATAATTATTACTTTATTTACATACCAAGTAAATTTAAGTATAATTAACTATTATAAAAAAGTCCTTAAAAAATGTTTTTATTTTTATCAAACAATTTAATTCTTTGTTTTAATTTTGAGTATCTTTTTTACATGTTCCAAAAATTGAATATATCTAGTTTTTCAGATGTAATTGCCTTCTCAGCGGACTTCATTTTAGTCACAGCACACAGTGCAACGACTAATGCAGTGTCGTGTCAATTGTCAAATCTTTTGGAAACGGAAGGATAAACGCAAGAGTTCCAGCAAGAATACTTTCCAAAAACAAAGATTTGTTCTTCAATTTTAAAATAATTCAGTATATAAAAATTGGTGTGGGATTTTAGTGTAGAGCTTGCTCGATTTTCCATTCTTCATTTTTTGTTCCAAACTCATGTTTCTCTTGACTGGTTGATCGAGCAGCAGCGCTTTTACTTGCCAATAATTGCTTGCCTTTTAGCTTTCAAGTGAACGTCGGTGGAAATGAATTAAAGCAAAAGACTGGTTGGTCTGACTACTCACCATTCGAAACCTCCTTTTTCCTTTGGCTTGTTCACTTGTCAGGCCACACTTGCCTATATACCACGCAGAGTGATGGTCTGCGTATCGATAATTGTTGAAGAGCGAGATAGGGTTGAAGGTAAATGACTGGTTTTCTTGTCTTTCTGAATTAGTGGTGGCAAAAGAAGGTTTACGCACCAACAAAAACATGAAAACAAACGAAAGATGACAGATTGGAGGCAGGCAGCTAGCTTACCGAAAGCTCTTTAATTTGCATTATTTGCGTTTCCCTGGTTCCTTTTTCCACTCTCTTACCTGTACACCCTGTGCCCTGGCCCGGCAACTATTAAGGATCAGGGCAGACCCTACTTCAATATTATTTCCTCTAACCTTTTTAGAATCTTTGTCGGAACAATGCTTTGGTTGTCTATGACAACGAGTCAAAAGAGTAACCGAAAGAGTCTTTGCCTTATATTTTATTTTACTTTTCCTGATAATTTTGCCTTCTGCTATAACGTTGGATTTGGGATAGATATTCTTGGACAGATTATTTGTACATATAAAAGAACATCAATGATTGAACCCAATAAGAGTAAGTATTATAGTTTTCAATTGCATGTTATATTTTGATTTAGCATTAGATTTTACATGGTGACATGATAAGAATAATAGTATGCAATAACTTACTGTATTTTTATACTGTCATTAGACATTCCTGTTCTCACGTAATGAAATATTTTAATTTAATTCATTCACCTTCAAGTTGAGTTTGAATTTTATAATATTAGAATCAAGTGCCTTGACACTTTATTGAGTTTTATTTTTTAAAATTTTTTAATACTTTATACATATAAATAATATAATAAATTTAATTATATATTTTAAAATTTTATTTAAAACTCGAACTCAAGTCAAGAAATTTGAGTTTCTTATATAAATTAATGATAATTTAGTAAGCTCAAGTAACCTGGAGAGGTCCCATATTTTTATTATAATAATAATAATAATAATAACAATAAAATTAATTATATTTAAAATATATAAAAATTAAGATAATTAATACAAAATTTAACTATTCACTTATGTTTAATAAATATTTATTTTCTCTTATTTCCAAATCTCTATTACTTTTGAACTAATTATCTCACTTTCTATTAAAAATATTTAAAAAATAAAAAATAAAAAATAATTAATAAAATAACATATTCTCTCACTTCTTTTACAATATACCTAATAAATTTTAATTTTTTATCACTTTTAAATTCTTAAAGTGTTATTAATTTTCAACTATTTCTTTTATTTTCAATCAACTAACAATAATATATATTTAATGATCTCTAGCGTCAATTTTTTCTTACCTATTTCTTTTATTTTCAATGAACTAATAGTAAAACGTAATTAATAATTTTCAATAGTTATTTTTTTCTTATATATATAATCAATTATTATTTTTATTTATAATATTCACTTTTAAATTCTTTTTTTTCCATTTGCTCTTTCTCTCTTTAATTTCAAATTTTCTCAAAAGAATACGTAAGATACCTATTATGTTATTATTTTTATAAAGTCGTGAGTCTCATTTAAGATTTGCTATAAGCATTCAACTTTGAGTACTATTGTTTTAATCTTTGCAGTTTTTTTACTTTAACTTAGAATTTATATTGTATTGTTATATTATCTTTATTTTATATAATAGTTAATTTATTTGAATTAAAATTTTTAATTGTTGATTTTATATTAACTGTTAAGGAATATAAAATAATTATAATAGTTAAATATTTTTGACATTTCATGATAAATATTTGAATATATCAAATTGAAAATATGAATTCAATTATTCAAAGTTAATGTTTTTTAATTTTATTAAAAAAACCTCATTTAAATATTTTGATTTAAGCTTTTAAAATTATTGAATGGTTCCTATCTACTATTTTTTGAGCTGAGCTCGAACGCAAAATTATAAAACTCCATGGTAATCGAACTGGACACTATATCAGCTCGGCTCAATTAAAAGTTTTTATGTCAAGTGTGCAACATAAATTCTAGATTGGATAGGCAACATGGATTATATGTTGGCGTATCACCTAGAATATTTTGTTATTGAAGCTTAATTATTAAAATGTACTGGTAGTTTTGTGGACTTCGGACTTCTAGGTCTAAATTGGTTGGTAAATTGGACTATTTAGGGATTAATAGACACAGCTACCATTTTGGGGCCGAACCAGTGGTCGTACCTTCGGGACGGATTCATTACACAAAAGGCCATTAGCAAAATTTGGTTAGTTTCTTTTAAGCCCAATAAAAACCTCAGCCGACGTCGTTTGGAGAAGTATTCAGTTTTCGCCCCTATGAGCATGGGCTTAGAGGCAGTCAGGCATTGAGGTTACAAATCGGTTGAAAACAATTTTTCCACTCTTTTCCAGGGGAACGGGTCTGCGACCCGCGGAAGACGAAATTCCTCCACGTGGCAGAACCCTATTGGAAGAAACAACAACGAGCTTACGCTCATTGGCCAGTTTTCACAAGAACACGTTGCCAAGAGTCTAGTCCCAAAGTAAGTCAAGTCGTAGGTGCCTCAAGCTTCGCTTGGTGTACCCTGTTGTTGTGTTTGTATAAAAGTTTAAAAGTCCAAAACCCACTTTCGAAGCACCCAAACGGAAAAAACGATCCATTGGAGAAAATAAGCAAAACCAAAGCTTAGGATTAACCCCTAATCTTTCTGGCTAAGAGGAAAAAAAAAGAATAGCATTGTGTCTTAGATATCGAAGATCTGATAAGAATTTCTAAACAATTTGTATAACGTCCGGAGAGGTCCAGTTTCTCTCCTGATCTGAAAATCCATGGCGCTTCCAAGGACGAAGCTACTTTTTCTGCTATGCGCTTTGTGTTACGCGCTCGCCGCCTTTGCAGGGTAAGCGCCTATCTCTTTCTTTCTCTTTACAAAAGTGGCGTTTATGTGCGTGAAATTTTGTGGTGATTTGATGCAGGAAGAGTTATTATGAGGTATTGCAAGTGCCGAGAGGAGCATCGGATGAGCAGATCAAAAGAGCGTATAGGAAGCTGGCATTGAAATATCATCCTGATAAGAACCCCGGGAATGAAGAGGCCACTAAGCGATTTGCGGAGATTAACAACGGTAAAATCTCGTTTTAATATGAAAAGAAAAATTACGTATGGAGTTAATTAGTTTTTCTTCTTGGGATGATTAATTGTTTTGATGAATGGTTAGCTTATGAGGTGTTGTCGGATAGCGAGAAGAGGGGCATATATGATAGGTATGGAGAGGAGGGCCTGAAGCAGCATGCTGCCAGCGGAGGCAGAGGAGGAATGGGGAGCAACTTAGACGAGTTCTTCGGCATGTAAGATTTTTGAATTTTGCTCTTTGATCAATATGACATTGCGGTTAATTGTCTTTATAGTAATATAGTATTAATTGATATGCTATGATGAGAATAAACTTGGTAAGTAATGTGCTGGCATTGTAACCCACAATCTAGGAGCCTATTAATGCATCTTATGGTATCTTAGATATGCTACCCAACTTCAGGTTCCCTATAGTGGTAGTTAGAACCTATACTTTATTGGTGATTATGTTAAATGTAAGGACGATTATGCCGAAATCATCCATAAAATGCTTGTTGTTTACTTATTTTTGGGATAACACACATTGATAATAACTGTTTTAACCTGTAAGAAAGCCTACCTAATCCTCCATTCAACTTAGTTTAAATGTGGCTAGCCATCATTTTGGAGGTAACTTTCACTTTTGTTTATGTTACTGTGAATTCGATCACCTACAATTGCTGACAAGGTGGAGCTTTTCTTTAGGTTTTTTCGTGGAGGCCAGGCAGAAGAGGAAGAGAAAATTGTGAAGGGTGATGATGTGATTGTTGAATTGGATGCAACACTGGAAGACTTGTACATGGGAGGTACTCTTAAGGTGAGAAATCATGTCTTCTGGTGGTATATGTTATCCTTGACCGAAATCTGTAACTGATCAGCTTTTGGTCATCTTGACTAGTGTGGAATCTAAAATATTTGTTCATTTATTTAATGTCATAGATAAGTTTGTTAGTCTATGTACAGCAATGTCAAGATATGCATATTATATAACCTACCAAACTTGGGAAGCAAGTTTGTAAATAAGATCATAAATGTATACGCTTTTACTTTCTCAGGATATCAGTAGGCTAAACATCATATCCATCTAATCATAACCAAAAATTTCACCTAGATACTTTACCTGACTTGTTTGTTTTGTGTACCCTTTGCAAATGGCAAAGCTAGATTCTCTCCCTTGAACTTACTTGTCAATCAGCTATAAGGCATCATAGGATCTTGTATAAAGCATATCAAGCTATGTTATGCACAGACCTGGCTTAGCTATGACCTAGATCATTAGCCAGTTCTCCTTGTCAGCCTTGTTAAAGCAGCTCTCAGAAGTGCAGAAGACAGAGCTGTTAGAGAGTGCCATTGGGAACTAATGATGCATACTTGGCAATTTTTTGTTTTGTTAACTGTTTATATTTTCCCAGGAAGCTAGTGGATCAATAAATTAGACATAGAGGCACAGGGTGTATTTTGTTCCATCTTGTCCTTAATTTAAGCCTTTGAGGGGAAATTAGGAGCTACTGGCTAGGTGCTTGCCTCTCTGTTTCTCCCCCATTTTCCCCTCCTCTCTTCAATATTCTTATTTTATTGAAAGATAACACTGATTTGGAATTACCCAGGTTTGGAGGGAGAAAAACATTTTAAAGCCTGCTCCAGGTAAACGACGCTGTAACTGTAGAAATGAGGTCTATCATAAGCAAATTGGTCCAGGGATGTTCCAACAGATGACTGAACAGGTACTGTGGCTTTATTGTTTGTCTTCTTCTTTGATATTTCAGTTCCATTTTGTTATTGACTTTTTATCTTTTTTCCTGGGCCTTTTAATGCTATGAAATATGCCGTGTGTTATGTTGCCATTGTCAAGCCTTTATAATTATTCTCAAAATTTCTTTTCTCAGGTTTGTGAGCAGTGCCAAAATGTCAAATATGAACGAGAGGGATATTTTGTCACGGTTGATATTGAGAAAGGAATGCAAGATGGACATGTAAGTTTGGAGAATTAGAATTATTTAATGTGTAACATCTTTTCATTGTTGTAGTTTTTCTCAGAGTGCATGCTGATATTGTTGCCCGGTTTTTCTTAAATAATGTTTAAATGTATAGTCATGCTTAAAACCTAAGGAAAGTGAAAGAGTAGAAACTGTTCTATGATATGAAAAGTTTGTCATCTGAAATATTTGGCGCAGAAAGAGTTGTTAATAGTACCATCAATACTCTTGTGTTTCATTTTTTTTTTATTCTTTAAATCCAAATAATTGTTCCAGATGCTCCTTTCCTCTGTCTGTGCACCTGTGCTCTCATTAAGTGATCGGAAAATGTAATCATGGTTTGCTGACTTGTTATGGCATGCTTTATTATTCAACATTTCTACTAAAAAGCAGACACAGAAATGTACTCTATTAAATCTCTACAGGGATTCTTTGATGTCCTGTCTAAATGGAACACATTGTTGTTATGCAGATTTGTTTGTTTGTCAATTTTGTCAGAATTTCTTATCCTACAATTTCTGTGGGATCTTGTAATTGTCATCATCTTATAGTATTTTTACAGTATACTAGGAGTAGGACATGTAGCTAGTCATTATTGTTGTTGGATTTGGAATAATGTTCTCTGTACATTTTATAGGAGGTGGTTTTTTATGAAGATGGTGAGCCTATAATAGATGGAGAACCTGGAGATTTGAAGGTTAGTCTCCAACAATGATTTGAAAACTTTTTAATGCTTTGGTATGGTCCAGTTATTGTGCTACATACTGGGCAAAGTCAATGTATTCATATTCAGTCCACAATCCTATGTGGCTTTTAGGTAGTATATTTGGAATTTGTCCCATTCTTGCTCACATGAGACAATTACCTTTTTGCAGTTCCTAATTCGCACTGCACCCCATGATCGCTTCAGGAGGGAAGGCAATGATTTGCACACCACTGTCACCATAACACTTGTAAGTCTCATATTTGAGGATATTTGTATCTGTCTCTGCCTTTCCTCATTACCTTCTTTTGAAAAATGGAAACTATGAACTAATTTTCATTTCCTTACTTGCTCCAGGTTCAAGCTCTTGTTGGTTTTGAGAAGACCATTAAACACCTTGATGACCATTTAGTGGACATTAGCTCTAAGGTAAGCCTGACATAACCTATTTAGCTTCATTTAATTTGTCTCAGCCAACAACTAAATGATCCAAAATAGAATTTAAACATCAATATGTTTAGGGAAATAATCTTGTAATTCATATTCAGGGTGTTACTAAGCCCAAAGAGGTGAGAAAGTTCAAAGGAGAAGGAATGCCATTATATTCTAGCGACAAGAAAGGAAACCTGTATGTGACCTTCGAGGTTTTGTTCCCCACATCACTGACGGAGGACCAGAAGGCCAAAATCAAGGCAGTTCTTGGCTAGGATAGAGGATACGATTTTTGTTGGGTCCTAAGATTGTTCCCATTGTAACATGATCTGAGGATACATAGAAACTAGGAAATCTTGGAGGGTTTCTAATTTCCTTCTCTCCCTTTCACCTATTTCCTCCCTCATTAATTAACAAAATACTTAACTTGAAATGCAGTGTCTTAAAATGTTTTTGCTCTAATACCTTCGACTGTCCATCAATTTGGAGGGGGCGTTTTTAGAACAATATTCTTTTTTGGCTCATACGAGATACTATTATCTATCTCGTTTCTTGTTGTGTTCACGAAATAGTTTTCAATGAGGAGTTGCTTCTGTAATTATTATTACTACTATTATTTTGCCTCTTTTATATTAAATCTGCGAGTTGTAATATTTTTAAATTGACCCCCCAGATCATTAATTAATTGCAAAATCGTTCCTTAACGGTTGAAACTCGCCATTCATCTCCTCCCAATACTTTGCCTATTTATCAGACTTGCACGACGAATTGAAATTATCTAAATTTAAAACGACAGCAACTTAAATTTAAAACGACAATGGCTTAAATCTGAAATAATTTAAACAGGGCATGCCTTAAAAGCCCAAAAACTATCTTTTCGGCCCAAAAGGACTGGACTGAAACTTAATCTGACATGCCCAATTATCACAGCACGGTGAACAAAAATTGGACGGGGATTCTTTGTATTGGGCTAGGGTCCTTTGGATATTGGCATGGTCTCTGTCTTTACATTGTCTGCTTCCCAGCTTCCTGCCATGGGCTGGGCTTCCATTTCTTCCCATCATCTTTTCATCCTCCCGGTTGGCTGACTTTGATAATAAGATCTCTCAAGTTACCATGTTCCTTTAGACGACAAAGACTAGTTTTATTATTATTGATTTTTACTTAATTTGACATCAAATTATATTAAATCCAAACTGTCTTAGCAATCCTCCTAGCTAGCTAGCTAGCTAGTTCCTTAAGAAGTTTCCACATGCCCACATTTTCATTTTGCTCCTAAACCCTTACAGGACCTGCCTTGCAAAGAGTAAAGCCCTCAACACACGACATTTGCTTAACCAATCAAATACTTTTTCATATGTGATCTATATTAGTGTATTTTTAAAATCAAAAGTTATGTTATGATAAAAAATTATTTTAGTTTAAAAGTTTTATCACATAAAGTGATATAATGTGTCTATTAAATTATAGACAAGTTTTTATGTGAATGATTATATCTCTTGGTAAAATAACATTCATAAGCTATAAAATATATTGAAAAGACATTACAGTTCAAAAATTAAATATGAAAAGTTATTGTTTCAAATTATAACTCAAATGTTATAATTTATGAAATGAATAGTTATTTTTTATAAGATTATTATTGAAATAATATTTTTATCTAAAAGATGTGTTTGGCAGAATAAAAGATGTCTTTTAGATAAAATTGTATCTCAATAAAAGGATTGTGTGCTTAAACAAGCGATATTTACAAGTTTATATAAAAGCTTGTTGTCATCTATTTTGACACATCAAAATAAACACAAAAACAAGAGCAGAAATATGAAGAACAAAAAAAAGTGTTGTATTCTATTAATATAAACATTTAAATTTTATCAACTATAAAAACTTTCAAATTTTTTATAATCTACTTGTTACGGAAAATAAACTCTAAAGCCAAACAACTTTGTAAATCCTCTTATATATCTAACGGTCTATATTCGTAAAATGTAATAGAAAGTTAGATGTTGACTTCATTATATCTTTAAAACTATTCACATTATTCGTTTTCGCATACTAAGTGATGATGGTAAAATAAATTTTAAAAATAATATCTATTTAAAGATTAATCTTAAAATTAATTTTATCCTTTTTGAATTCTATCTAAACCTCATTTGTACCAACAATCCAGCAGCTACCACAATGACTTCCCTGGAAAATGTAGTCCACTCGTGTCCACCTACTTGATGCTCCTCCAAGTTTAGATGCCGAGATTTAAGAACACACTTTCTTACCAAAAAGAAGCGACGCCCACCCTGACTTTATTCAATTGGACTATTATGTTAAGTTTTAAAGCGAATTACATATTTGCTCTTTGAATTATGATCAAATATTTAATTTAATATCTAAAAATTTTAAAAATTGATAATTAAGTAATCAAATTTTAATTTTGTTAAACAATTTGTACCACAAACTAACTACTTTAATTAAATCAATTATATTACCAACAAATAACTAAGAAAACTACATAAGGTGTTTGACTCTTATTAATTATTTTTTGATATCAAATTATCTATTTAATTAATAAAATTAATGAAGTACATAATATTTATAACGAGATAAAATTGATAAACTTAATCACAAGTTTATGTTTTTAAATATCAAATTGATAATTTTACTATAATTAAAATATCAAATATGTAACTAATCTTCAAAATTTAGTGTCATTGCCTCATTAAACTCATTGATTTTGCACCGCCCAATAACTATCACTTTAGCAGGATAATTAATATCGCTTTCGTCAACCTCCAGGATGTTCGGGTCCTACGCCAATCCTTTCCCAACCGTCAGAGCCTAAACAAAAATTATTTAGTAGTATTAATTTTTAATATTAAAATAGAAATTGCTCATTTATTCACCCTATTTCTAGAAAAGAAATTAGATGAACCGTTCATCGGCCACGGTTTCTTGTAACACAACATCCACATAAAAACTTTATACTATAATATTTGTTTTATTGTTTGTTTGACATCTACCGATGGCTTTCAATACAAAATGATCTCATAATGATACATAATAAATAGATTTAGAAGGTTCAATCCACGTCAGAATATTTGGGTTACTAAAATGCTTTATTTTTTTTCAATTTCAGGGTTATAATTTTTTTAAAAAGTTTGAATGAAGATAAAAATAATATATAAAAATTGAGGGACAGGTGTCGACCGCTGGCACTGAGTGGGAGGCGTGTAAAAGCCAAAGAGCAACTGTTAGATAAATCAAGCGGAAGATAGAGAGAGGGGAAGAGGGAAACTTTACGGACACGTCGGCAGGTTTTGGTTTCGAGTTTGTAGTTCATCCAGAAATGCTCTGACGTGGCAAACAGATATTCTGCCCACGCACTTTTGGAACCAGTCAGGATGGTGGTTTCCCACACGGCCCCACCTCTTCAAGCCTTCACTACCAAACTAAGGGGCCTTCGAGGGCAAACCCGACAAAGAGTGTTAACCCCATGTGCCACACTAAAACTCCATTAAACGCCGCCGTTTCCTGCGGCTCCTTAATGAAGAAACAAAATCGTTTAATCAGGTTGTTGACCTGTTTGGTAACAAACGAATTCCTAACCTTTCTTGCTTCTGTCTAAAAGCTCCCTTTCTTTTATATAAAAACGAACTTTGAAACAAAGGCTTTAAACGAGAAAACTGGTAGAAGAAACAAAGAAAGAAAGAAGCAAGAGGGAAACGACAGTAGAAATTCAAAGATTGTTGGGTTACGTTAAGGGCTTAGCGCCTTGCTTCTCGCTATTGCTGCCTGATATTGCTTTGATCTTTCAACGTAGAATTATTCAGTATTATAATTTATATTGCTAGTATTAAAATTTACGTTTTAAGAGAAGCTAAAGAAACCCGTAAGCGAATCGTGATTGAGAGAAACAAGAATGGATGGTCTTTGTTTGAAAACGGGGATTCATGGTATGGCACCGGCGATCTCGGTGACTGGGGGCCTGGAAAGTAGGACCAACGCAACGCAAGTGAGTGCGGTGGGGCGGTCGCCGGTGGATCATAAATCGACGTCCGCCTCGGTGGTGCCACCGCAGAAGACGGCGTTTTCCATGTTCTCGTTCCGGTACCCATTGAAATCTTTGTGGCCCAGAGGTGGAGCTGGAAATAACAAGAGGTACAACGGGATGGCTGCTGACGACGCCGTTTCGGTGGAGAATAAGAGCAATGAAGAGGCGAGAAAAGTGCACGAGGAGAACGTGAATGGCGGCGAAACGAGGGGGACTTCGGAAGGGCAAAATGGGAATTGGGTTTTGAAGATTTTGCACGTGAGGTCATTGTGGAGAGAAGAGACAAAGAGCGTTGATGAAGAAAGGGAGACCGAAGAAGAAAATAACCAAAACGGTATCGTCAATGAGGAGGAAGAAATCTGTGAATTTTGTAGAGTTGATGATGATGATGATGATGAAGAAAATGAAAAAAAGGAGATTGAAATTGATAAAGATTCGTTTTCCAAGATGTTACGGAGGGTGTCTTTAGCTGAGGCTAAGTTGTACGCTCAAATGTTGTATCTTGGAAGCTTGGCTTATGCTATTCCAAAGATTAAGGTACGAACTTAGAAATTTGTTTTTCTTCGTTTTCATTCTTAATTTGTTTATTCTTTTTAAAATGCGGACATGTGTTTGTGAATCGATAAAGTTAGACATCATTCCGGGGTTCCTAAGGCCTGAGATTAAGTAGTTCAATCTATCATTTAATCGAAACAAACCAGAAATTTCAATCTTAAATCGTTAAGATCCTTTTACAAAGTTTTAATTTTCTATTAAAGCCAAATTGGGACGCCGGGATCTAGCTGAAGTCTTTCTGCACATATTGTCAGCCAATTGGCTCATCATGATTGTTACACGAAAAGTCCTAGAAATCAAGTTCTGCAAATTGGAAAGTTGTTGCTGGTAAAGGTTTAAACTTGATTGTTGTATCTTTCAAGGGTTTAGGGTGGTTTTGACTCGATGGTTGCATCTTTGAGTTTGTGAAACTTTTGAGTTTTTTGGTGCATTAAGCCAAACTTTATATTTGTGTAATTTATTTCTATTTGGAAGATAACACCTTTCCATCTTTGATGGGTGTGCTCGGTATTTCTTTATTGATGAAATAGTTGTTGCATCCTTGAAGAGCAATTTTCTCTGTAAATTTTACCTTGGCTCACATTAGTAATATATCTATATCTACTGAAAGTTGAGTTTAATACATCAGCAGTTCTATTTTGTCTATGAAAAATAACATGGTTTTTTTTTTCTCCTTCATCTTCCTTTTGGCGTTAAATTTAGCCTGAAAGTCTCCTAAAATATCGTGGTTTACGCCTGGTAACTTCATCAATAGAGAAGAGAGAATTGGCAATGAAAGCTGAGAAAAATCATGAGAAAACTGGTGTGTCCTCTGAGAATCAAGAGTTAGAAAGGAATAGAAAGGATGACAAAGTAGGCGATGAACAGAAAAATATTGGCTACCGGATCAGCGCCTCTGCTGCATATCAGATAGCTGCGTCTGCTGCTTCGTATTTGCATTCCCATACAAAGACCATACTTCCATTCAGATCATTGAAACCTGAAAGCAGTAAGGATTCATCTGATGATGGCAGTAGAAGTGACAGCAGTGCTGAGATGAGAAACTCTGATGTGGCCTCTTTAATGGCAACCACAGACTCTGTGACTGCCGTGGTTGCTGCTAAGGAAGAAGTGAAGCAGGCTGTTGCAGATGATTTGAACTCAACTCATTCATCGCCTTGTGAGTGGTTTATATGCGACAATGATCAGAGTGCTACAAGATTCTTTGTAGTTCAGGTAGGTAACATCATCCATACATTAATTTCATTTTTTATATTAAAACATTACTTTTTGGATATGTGGGAACAGGGGAATAAAACGTGCTCTCTTTATAAGAGTTGCAAATCTATCGAGAGGTGATTACATTAATGCATTTTGCATTTTGGACAGTGACCTTACATTTTTAACTAGTTGTTTTGCCATTGCCCACACTTTCACAAGACCTAACTTATTTTGTTTGCTTGTTTTTGGCCCCTTTTTCTTTGCATTTGGTTTTACTCAAATTATGGCTTGTATATGTAGGGATCCGAGTCATTGGCATCTTGGCAGGCAAATCTACTTTTTGAGCCTATTCAGTTTGAGGTAATTTTTTAACAAATCTGTTGATTTGCTGCTTGCAAATCTTTATGTGTTTTGTTTTTATTCGAAAATTTACAAGATGCTCATAGAAATGGCATCATATGCCAACTTCATCGTAACCTTTTTCAGACAAGAGAATCAGGAATGTTTAACATCTGTACTTGGCATGTGGTTAAATGTATCATAGAGGAATGTGATAAATGTATTTTCTCTTATTGATGAATGCAATACAATCTTCTTGGTTTAGGGATTGGATGTTCTTGTGCATAGAGGTATATATGAGGCTGCTAAAGGCATGTATGAGCAAATGCTGCCTGAAGTCCGTTCCCACTTAAAATCTCATGGCAAGCATGCAACTTTCCGCTTCACTGGGCACTCTCTTGGTGGCAGCTTGTCACTATTGGTAAGTCTCATGTTGCTGATAAGAGGTGAACTGCCTGCTTCTTCCTTACTTCCTGTTATAATGTTTGGATCACCAAGCATCATGTGTGGGGGTGATCGTCTTCTTCGCAAACTTGGGTTGCCACGAAGTCATGTTCAAGCAATCACAATGCATAGAGACATTGTTCCCCGAGCCTTCTCTTGCAATTATCCTAATCATGTTGCAGAGCTTTTAAAGGCTCTTAATGGAAACTTTCGCCATCATCCTTGTCTCAATAATCAGGTAATGTTTCTGCATTTTCAAATATCAAAGTGCAACTTAATTAGAACATGTACGTAACTCTCTGATATAACTCTTATTATTTTGTTTTACTGCAGAAGCTATTGTATGCTCCAATGGGGCAACTTCTGATTTTACAACCAGATGAGAAATTCTCTCCACATCATCATCTCCTTCCTTCAGGAACTGGTCTATATTTTCTAAGCTGTCCATTGGCAGATGTTGATAATGAAGAGAAGCTGCTTCAGGCTGCGCAGAGAATTTTCTTTAACTCACCACATCCACTTGAGATCCTAAGCGACCGCACTGCATATGGTTCTGAAGGAACCATCCAAAGAGATCATGATGTGAATTCTTACTTGGTATCTGTTCGAGGTGTGATTCGGAAAGAGCTAAATCGCATCAGGAAAACCAAGAGAGAGCACCGGCGCAAGGTCTGGTGGCCCCTGGTGTTACCTTGTGGCATCAATGCTGGTATCTTTCTTGGGAGACCTGTTGCAACAATCAATGTGGGCCAAGAACAATTCAACTTTGCTGGCGTTTTGCAAACCGGGAGAGAGTCCTGGAAACGGTTCAGTAGGCTTGTTGCTTCACAGCACATGCATTTGCTAGTGATTCTTTTGTTCCCTGCCAAGTTGTTACTCTTGGGTGCATACAGCGTGATCAATTTTCGCTGATCAGCATATTTGGTTGCGCATGTAGGGTTCGTTTGGAGGGAGTATTGTACATGGCTGCAAGATGGTTAGACGATTCTTTATTCATTGATTTAGAAAAGGGAAATTGAAAACGATTCATGCTTTTTCTTTTTTATCATTTTTTTAATCAAACGGAAAGTGTCAAATTGATGTATGGAAATAGTACATTGATTGTGAATGATACCAATACCAAATGAAAAGAAAAAAAAAATTGATGATACTTGGAATTACGAGTATTGCTCTACTAGTGGAATCCTTTTTATGTTTTGTTTCCTGGGGTTCACTGGTAGTTAATCTTGACTTTTCCTCAACAATAGTTGCCCCAATCTTACCAGTTTTACCCGGATATGGTTCATGAAAATGATAGTCATGAGTGTTGGGTTATGCACATACGAACGTGGAGTATAATTGAAACTTGAAAGGAAGAAAGATCTTGCTGGGGTGCTATAATTATTGTGAATGATGTTAAGCTTGGTGGTGGTGTTGAGTGAATCAGATTTATTTAACCATCAACAAATATCTGAGTCACTACACCAATAATTGAATCATGCACAAAACGTGTCACCAACAAGCAAAATATCACTCTCTTAGAGTGAACGCAATTTGCCCAAATCACTCGAATCAAGGGAGCTTCTTGATTTCTTTGGAACTAATGCATCTTCCCTTAGACCTGGAACAAGCTGTTATTTGCTGGCTAGAATTAGCAATTCCTGCTCAGATTCTTTACTTTTCTTCGTGGTCTTGCAATCTTACTCCCCAATGGCTGTAATAACCCACATTAAGCACATGTGAGAGATTCTCAGAAATCGACAAGCCATGAACAAATCTTTTTTGTCCTGCTTAGGGCTGCAGCGGAGAAAAGGTTCATCTACTGACAAAATAGGAGTCCCCACAGAGCCAGGTCCAAAATGGCTGTGATCGTTATGCCCATCCATCCAACAAGGCAAAAAGTCGGTCAGCCTGTTTATGGATGAACCAAGACTACCTGGCTCACCCGAAGCTCAAAACTTTCTCCCATAACAGCGCGTTGCAGCAGCGTCTACGTGTGGACTTCCATCGCCATCCGGTGGTTGCTTTGCTTCGAGGTTAGCGAGTTTGCTAGAACAACGGCCTTGATTTTCCCTCTCTTTTGGATTTGATACAAGGGATGGCAGGAAGCTAGAAAATGGGACGTGCACCATTGTGCAAGAGACGCCAAAATTCATGAATGTGACTTAAGATTGGCAAGGGCTATTCATGGTTAGAGCTTGTGGTCGAAGAGGAGGAAGGCCAAGAAACGTAAACAATCAAATGAACACTAGATATCGACAGGGAAGGACCACCTTCAGCGACAACTACGGTTGAAATAATGTACACGACAAAGGAAGTACGATGGCATGTTGTAGAAGTGGTTATTCTTTTCAACTCAATAAAGTTTCAACTAATTACTTTTACGACACATTTACTCGTGAGAATGGTCATCAGAAACATTTGTTCTTTGGTTTGGTTGTCAAACATTTTAAATATTTTAACAAATAGTTATTCCTCTAAAATTTTTATTTTCAAAAATTGCCTAAAATGAAAGGATAATTAATACTAATTTAGGGTATTTGCTCTTTCATAATTGAAGAATAATTTTTAAAAATGATAAGATCAAAAAACTTTTTATAAGTTTGAAAAATTAGAACCCTATTTATGTAAAGACATTTTTTCTCCCTTCCTTTTCTTCCCCTGTTTTAGCTTCTCTGTTTTTCCTTCTCTATAATCTTCCACCCACCCCTGGAGGGAAGCCGCAATAGTGGAAGTGATTTTAGGGACAAATTTGGAGCTCTTCATCCTAATTCAATCGAGAAAATGTTAGATTTGATGTTTAGGGTTTGATCGAGTGGTAGAGAGCATCAAATCTGGCTGTAAAGTGCCACATTTAAGCAGTATTATTCTAGTGCCCTGTGACCAGATCCGACCACAAAGAGCAACAGATGGATGCACTGTTTTGCCAAGCACATCTCCAATGCTCACCAAATGAGAATAAAGGAAAATGAAAAAAACAAAAATTAAAATAAAAAAGTTAAGCTTTTACTTATATATTACAAAAATAATATTTTAAATTTAAAAATTATTTGAAATGATTAATATTTTAATTATAATAATATTTAAAAATAAATAATCATATATTATAATAATCAAATGAACTTTAGATATTGATAAGGAAGGACCCCCTTTAACAAGTACAACGGTTGAAATGATACACAAGAAAGGAGTGCAATAACATGTAGATTATTCTTTTCAACCTTATAAAGTTTCAAGTAATTACTTTTAGATTATTCTTTTCATCTTTCACAGGTTTGCGTAAAATTTTAAACCCATTTATTCATCCAGCGGAGGCAGTAGAGAAGGAATTTGCATAGTATAATTCCTAGAACTTTTGAGATCAAAATAAGACCCAAAACCACGAGAAAGGGCCACGGCAGAGAGAGATGACTGTAAGCTGGTTTTCTTTTACGATGGGCCGATTCACCCCAGGATCTTTAACTGCGGTTTAGCGGGCGTCCAAATACTTGGGTTCAGATGTCAATCCAAGGGGAAGCATCGGACGGGATAGAGTGAGAGTAATGGAGTTGGGTTATTTCTTTTGTTCTGATGTTCGTTGACATAAGGCCCAAGAACAACGACCACCACAGACTTGGTCATCGAAATGGATGCAACATCTATCTTCAAGAATAACATGCAACGCAAAAACCGTTTCTTCAAGTCAGTTGAAGTTGTTGAAACTTGGAAATGCAATCGATTTCTTGAAGATTTCTATACGTGCCCACACCAACCTCACATCACCAGCGAGAGTTTGTTAGGCACCCAGTTTTTTTTTTTTTTTTTA